>NC_069503.1:304568736-304747371 GCF_027579735.1 Bombina bombina
TATAGCCCTTGCAGTCAAAAATCATATACCTTTGAACCCTTATAAATATTTTTAAAGAATATCTATATGACTAATTTTTAGCAGATTGTGTTTATATGAGTGTAACAGTTTATTCTAATGAATTTATTTTGCATTTGGTGCAACTTTAATTTAGCAGTACAGCAAGTTTTGGAGAACAGCTTGGTTTCATGATGCCTTGCAGCTCGCATTCTCTCCAATCAAATAGAAATAGTTTATAAGTGGGCTAAAGAATTATCGCTTTTACATGCTTTTCTAGGTATGTCAGGAATGAGTAAATAAATAACTGCTCAATACATTTGTAGAAAAATATATAATGCAAAAGCTAAAATGGATGGATTTGAGGAGTTTATCAGTGTCTAGTGCAGCATTAAACTTAAACATCAATGGAATGTATATATCTATTTGGTTTGCATGTCTGGTTATCTCTCTCTTGGCCTCACATCATTCTTTACCTCAGATTCTATTGTCTCATTTCTATGCTACGTGGTTTTCAGTCCAACCTTTTAACTGTCCTTTTAGTTTCCACCTCTCTTCTATTACATACAATTACCTGTTCACCAGATAGGATTAAAAACATATAGTTCTGTTACAGAGTTACTGGTTAGATTCACTAGCACCTCATCAGTTTTATGGTATTCAGAATAGACTTTACTGGAGCTCCCTAAACTCCCCATTATTTTGTGAATAAACACTATGGAATAATATAAGAATAGGTGAGATTATATAACTGTAGAGGCTAATGACTGTAGTGAATATATTATATTGATGAGGTTGCCAATGAAGTTGCAAGTATGTTTGAACAAAAAAATGTATGATATTTGTGCCAGACTGGGACCTGCATTTTAAGGAAGAGCAGCCCACCCCTTTCCACTTTTGCTATTTAGCCATACTCCAAAACTAAAAGCATATTTATAGTTAGATTTACAAAAACATTTAAAGTTTGTATTTTATAAATTGCTTGTCATTAAATAGTATAACATTTAAATCCACACTTAAAGAAAGAATAACCAATTATTATCAGCTTGTGAAGTCACAGTTATTCAAAGTAACAGGCATCTGAGCGGGGTGGTGCCGCCCTAGGCAGTCAGAGGCAGCGCAGAAGAGACCCTGCATCATGCCCAAATAATAACGCTGGTAACTAGGCAGGGCTAAGGCAAAAGGGCTTGGACCTCAACTGACACTGGCCTTCCTGGCATATGCCCTATGCTCAGTTTAGGCCTGTATGATAAATAACATAATTTATGTAAGAACTTACCTGATAAATTAATTTCTTTCATATTGGCAAGAGTCCATGAGCTAGTGACATATGGGATATACAATCCTACCAGAAGGGGCAAAGTTTCCCAAACCTCAAAATGCCTATAAATACACCCCTCACCACACCCACAATTCAGTTTAATGAATAGCCAAGCAGTGGGGTGATAAAGAAAGGAGTAGAAAGCATCAACAAAGGAAATTTGGAAATAATTGTGCTTTATACAAAAAATCATAACCACCATAAAAAGGGTGGGCCTCATGGACTCTTGCCAATATGAAAGAAATTAATTTATCAGGTAAGTTCTTACATAAATTATGTTTTCTTTCATGTAATTGGCAAGAGTCCATGAGCTAGTGACATATGGGATAGCAATACCCAAGATGTGGATCTCCACTCAAGAGTCACTAGAGAGGGAGGGAATAAAATAAAAACAGCCATATTCCGCTGAAAAAAAATTAGTCCACAACCCCAAAAAATAAGTTTATTTTAATTTTTGAAAGAAAAAAACTTAAATCAAAAGCAGAAGAATCAAACTGAAACAGCTGCCTGAAGAACTTTTCTACCAAAAACTGCTTCCGAGGAAGCAAATACATCAAAACGGTAGAATTTAGTAAATGTATGCAAAGAAGACCAAGTTGCCGCTTTGCAAATATGATCAACTGAAGCTTCATTCTTAAAAGCCCACGAAGTGGAGACTGATCTAGTAGAATGAGCTGCAATTCTCTGAGGCGGGGCCTGACCCGACTCCGAATAAGCTTGATGAATCAAAAGTTTCAACCAAGAAGCCAAGGAAATAGCAGAAGCCTTCTGACCTTTCCTAGGACAAGAAAATAAAACAAATAGACTGGAAGTCTTCCTGAAATCTTTAGTAGCTTCCACATAATATTTCAAAGCTCTTACCACATCCAAAGAATGTAAGGATCTTTCCAAAGAATTCTTAGGACACAAGGAAGGGACAACAATTTCTCTACTAATGTTGTTAGAATTCACAACCTTAGGTAAAAATTGAAAAGAAGTCTGCAAAACTGCCTTATCCTGATGAAAAATCAGAAAAGGAGACTCACAAGAAAGAGCAGATAATTCAGAAACTCTTCTAGCAGAAGAGATGGCCAAAAGGAACAACACTTTCTAAGAAAGTAGTTTAATGTACAAAGAATGCATAGGTTCAAATGGAGGAGCCTGTAAAGCCTTCAGAACCAAATTAAGACTCCAAGGAGGAGAAATTGAATTAATGACAGGCTTAATACGAACTAAAGCCTGTACAAAACAGTGTATATCAGGAAGTATAGCAATCTTTCTGTGAAATAAAACAGAAAGAGCGGAGATTTGTCCTTTCAAGGAACTTGCAGACAAACCCTTATCCAAACCATCCTGAAGAAACTGTAAAACTCTAGGAATTCTAAAAGAATGCCAGGAGAATTTATGAGAACACCATGAAATGTAAGTCTTCCAAACCCTATAATAAATCTTTCTAGAGACAGATTTACGAGCTTGTAACATAGTATTAATCACAGAGTCAGGGAAACCTCTATGACTTAGTACTAAGCGTTCAATTTCCATACCTTCAAATTTAATGATTTGAGATCCTGATGGAAAAACGGACCTTGCGATAGTAGGTCTGGCCGTAATGGAAGTGGCCAAGGCGGGCAACTGGACATCCGAACCAGATCCGCATACCAAAACCTGTGTGGCCATGCTGGAGCCACCAGTAACACAAATGATTGTTCCATGATGATTTTGGAAATCCCTCTTGGAAGGAGAACTAGAGGCGGGAAAATGTAAGCAGGATGATAACACCAAGGAAGTGTCAGTGCATCCACTGCTTCCGCCTGAACATCCCTGGACCTGGACAGGTATCTGGGAAGTTTCTTGTTTAGATGAGAGGCCATGAGATCTATCTCTCGAAGACCCCACATCTGAACAATCTGAGAAAACACATCTGGATGGAGAGACCACTCCCCTGGATGTAAAGTCTGGCGGCTGAGATAATCCGCCTCCCAATTGTCTACACCTGGGATATGCACCGCAGAGATTAGACAGGAGCTGGATTCCGCCCAAACAAGTATCCGAGATACTTCTTTCATAGCTTGAGGACTGTGAGTCCCACCCTGATGATTGACATATGCCACTGTTGTGATATTGTCTGTCTGAAAACAAATGAACGGTTCTCTCTTTAACAGAGGCCAAAACTGAAGAGCTCTGAGAATTGCGTTGAGTTCTAAAATATGTATTGGTAATCTCGCCTCTTGAGATTTCCAAACCCCTTGTGCTGTCAGAGATCCTCAAACAGCTCCCCAACCTGAAAGACTTGCATCTGTTGTGATCACAGTCCAGGTGAACGAACAAAAGAAGCCCCTTGAACTAAACGATGGTGATCTATCCATCATGTCAGAGAGTGTCGTACATTGGGATTTAAGGATATTAATTGTGATATCTTTGTATAATCCCTGCACCACTGATTCAGCATACAAAGCTGAAGAGGTCTCATGTGAAAACGAGCAAAGGGGATCGTGTCCGATGCTGCAGTCATGAGACCTAAAACTTCCATGCACATAGCCACTGAAGGGAATGACTGAGACTGAAGGTGCCGGCAGGCTGCAACCAATTTTAAACGTCTCTTGTCTGTTAGAGACAGAGTCATGGACACTGAATCTATCTGGAAGCCTAAAAAGGTGACTCTTGTCTGAGGAATCAAGAAACTTTTTGGTAAATTGATCCTCCAACCATGTTTCCGAAGAAACAACACTAGTTGATTCGTGTGAGATTCTGCAGTACGTAAAGACTGAGCTAGTACCAAGATATCGTCCAAATAAGGAAACACCGCAATACCCTGTTCTCTGATTACAGAGAGTAGGGCACCCAGAACCTTTGAAAAGATTCTTGGAGCTGTTGCTAGGCCAAATGGAAGAGCAACAAATTGGTAATGCTTGTTTAGAAAAAAGAATCTCAGAAACTGATAATGTTCTGGATGAATCGGAATATGAAGGTATGCATCCTGCAAGTCTATTGTGGACATATAATGTCCTTGCTGAACAAAAGGCAGAATAGTCCTTATAGTCACCATCTTGAAAGTTGGTACTCTTACATAACGATTCAAAATTTTCAGATACAGAACTGGTCTGAATAAATTTTCCTTCTTTGGAACAATGAATAGATTTGAATAAAACCCCAAACCTTGTTCCTGAAGAGGAACTGGCATGATTACCCCTGAAGACTCCAGGTCTGAAACACACTTCAGGAAAGCCTGAGCTTTTACTGGGTTTGCTGGGATACGTGAGAGAAAAAATCTTCTCACAGGAGGTCTTACTCTGAATCCTATTCCTTGAGAGATAATGCAATGAATCCATTGATTTTGGACAGATTTTATCCAAATATCCTTGAAAAACCTTAATCTGCCCCCTACCAGCTGAGCTGGAATGAGGGCCGCACCTTCATGCGGACTTAGGGGCTGACTTTGGTTTCCTAAATGGCTTGGATTTATTCCAATTTGAGGAAGGCTTCCAATTGGAAGCAGATTCCTTGGGGGGAGGATTGAGTTTTTGTTCCTTATTCTGACGAAAGGAATGAAAACGGTTAGAAGCCTTAGATTTACCCTTAGGTTTTTTATCCTGAGGCAGAAAAACTCCCTTTCCCCCAGTGACAGTTGAAATAATAGAATCCAACTGAGAACCAAATAAATTATTACCTAGATTTAGAAGTCATATTAGCATTCCAATATTTAAGCCACAAAGCTCTTCTAGCTAATATAGCTAAAGACATGGATCTAACATCAATTTTGATCATATCAAAAATGGCATCACGAATAAAATGATTAGCATATTGCAGTAAACGAATAATGCTAGATAAGTCAGAATCCAATTCCTGTTGCGCTAAATTCTCCAACCAGAAAGTGGATGCAGCCGCAACATCAGCCAAAGAAATTGCAGGTCTGAGAAGATGACCTGAATATAAATAGGCCTTCCTTAGATAAGATTCAAGCTTCCTATCTAAAGGATCCTTAAAGGAAGTACTATCTTCCATAGGAATAGTGGTACGTTTAGCAAGAGTAGAAATAGCCCCATCAACTTTGGGGATTTTTTCCCAAAACTCTATAGATTTTGCTGGTAAAGGATACAATTTTTTAAACCTTGAAGAAGGAATAAAGGAAGTACCTGGCTTATTCCATTCCTTAGAAATCATATCAGAAATAGCCTCAGGAATAGGAAAAACCCCTGGAGAAACCACAGGAGGTTTAAAAACAGCATTTAAACGTTTATTAGACTGCATGTCAATAGGACTGGTTACCTCAATATCCAAAGTAATTAACACTTCTTTTAATAAAGAACGCATATACTCTATTTTAAATAAATAAGTAGATTTGTCAGTGTCAATGTCTGAGGAAGGATCTTCTGTATCAGATAAATCCTCATCAGAAGAGGATAAATTATTATATTGTTGGTCATTTGAAATTTCGTCAACTAAATGAGAAGTTTTAAAAGAAGTTTTACGTTTATTAGAAGGTGGAAATGCAGACAAAGCCTTCAGGATAGAATCAGAAACAAATTCTTTAAAATTTACAGGTATATCATGCACATTAGAAGTTGAAGGAACTGCAACTGGCAATGTACTATTACTGATGGATACACTATCTGCATGTAAAAGTTTATCATGACAACTATTACAAATGCCATAACAATTTTACAACAAATGCACTTAGCTTTGGTAGAACCGATGTCAGGCAGCAATGTTCCAGCAGAAACTTCTGAGGCAGGATCAGATTGAGACATCTTGCAAAATGTAAGAGAAAAAACAACATATAAAGCAAAATTATCTATTTCCTTATATGACAGTTTCAGGAATGGGAAAAAATGCAAATAGCAAAGCCCTCTGATGGAGAAAAAGGCAAGAGGCAAACATCAATGGGGTATTGAAATAAAGAAAAAGTTTGGCGCCAAGTATGACGCACAACGTAACAAACTTTTTTGGTGCCAAAAATAACCGGAAATGACATACTCGCATCACTAATGATGCAACCGTGTGAAAGGTCTCTGCGTCAAGTATGACGCCGGAAATGACGAAGTTGTGTCATAGACGTATTTTTTCGCGCCAAAAATATTTTCGCGCCAAGAATGACGCAATAAAGTTTAGCATTTGACACACCCGCGGGCCTAATACCGCCCACAATTTGCAAGAAGTAGTCAATTGAAAAAAAGACTAAACCCCAGGTAAGAAATAATTTTCTTTAAAAAAATGTTTAAATTCCCCAAATATGAAACTGACAGTCTGCAGAAGGAAATTCATGAACCTGACTCATGGCAAATATAAGTACAATACATATATTCAGAACTTTATATAAATGCATAAAGTGCCAAACCATTGCTGAGGTGTCTTAAGTAATAAAAAACATACTTACCAAAAGACACCCATCCGCATATAGCAGATAGCCAAACCAGTACTAAAACAGTTATCAGTAGAGGTCATGGTAAATTGAAAGTATATCGTCGATCTGAAAAGGGAGGTAGGAGATGAATCTCTACAACCGATAACAGAGAACCTATGAAATAGACCCCCGTTAGGGAAATCATCGTATTCAATAAGTGATACTCCCTTCACGTCCCTCTGACATTCGCTGTACTCTGAGAGGAATCGGGCTTCAACAATGCTGAGAAGCGCATGTCAACGTAGAAATCTTAGCACAAACTTACTTCACCACCTCCATAGGAGGCAAAGTTTGTAAAACTGAATTGTGGGTGTGGTGAGGGGTGAATTTATAGGCATTTTGAGGTTTGGGAAACTTTGCCCCTCCTGGTAGGATTGTATATCTCATATGTCACTAGCTCATGGACTCTTGCCAATTACATGAAAGAAATATATATATATATATATATATATATATATATGTGTGTGTGCATAGTAGTAGTTTAAGTCAATGATCATTTTCACTTCGATCTCAGACTGGTTATTGATATAAACCACTCTTTTGCATCATGCATAGTATCTTACACATCACACTGAGGAAAAGCCAGAAGAAATTTTTATTTTATTCAAATACAAAATCAGAGAGAAGAGCAGGTGCTTATACCACTAGGGAATATTGAGCAATTTCCCACAGCATGAGTGTAAGCAAATCTGCAGCTGTCATTTTTCTTACCTATAAAAAAAAACACTCTTGGAAAATGATTCCTTTTATCAAATACTCCCAATGTTTTGCTCCAATAACGCACCATTGTGATGATTTTCCTGGACAACACAGTCAAAGTAGAAAAGCAATTTTTTTTCTCAGAAATAAAAAGAGACTGCTGATTGGCCCTGCAAGCATATGTATAGGTTGGCATTTGGGTTTCAAAATCAAATCTGTTCTCTCCAGTATAAAACATGCTAATGCCACAAGTCAAATAAATATATTTTCTTGCTGAATGCAGACTTCTACAGAAATAAAATCACTATGTAGTGCAGTCCTATTTTGAGATTCATGGTCTACTTATAATTAAATGTTATGATTCAAAACTATTTAGCTAAAATTACATTTTCAGTAGTCAGCCATTAAAAAAAAATATATTTTCTTTTTTTTCTTTGTGTTATCTATTTCTGAAAATAATAAATAAAATTAAAAAATGTTAAAGCAACATTTCTGAATTAGAATCACTGGAATAGGTTGTGAAATGGAGCCAGGCAAAACAGCTGAATGGATTTGCCTAACATTTGACAAGAAAAAAAAGCCTGGTAACTTCTAGGGGTTTTTTTTAGCGAGAGAGTAAATATTTTAGTAGTTTTCTAGAGATAATAGTGTACATTTGAAAAACAGTAAAATTGGTATAATTTGTAAAATCAAATATACTACAAACAAGGGCAAACAATAAGATTACACACTCTTACCAAAAAAGTTTTTCTTTTACCAAAATAAGCTCAAAATGATATGGTGGGGTAGGGCGCACATTTTTACAATTTTATTAAATTAGCTTTAAAAAAGTAAAAGAGCTTCTGGTGTGTTATGACAATATTAAGTGTTTGACATTAAATATTATATTGTATAGCCATGTCCCATTTCAGTTCCAAGGATGTGGACTAGAGGAAGGATTAATAATATGGTGTAAAACCTTACTCGTCAACAGCAAATATATATTAAGATAAAGTCCCATAATAATATGAAATCCACAAAACAATAAATTCAATCTTTGTGACTTGCTTTTTGCTCCCTAACAGAGATAGAACAATACATTGCCTACATCTTAACTACCTCAATCCCCTGATTAAGGAGCATGACAGATGGTGGTAGCAATGAAAATAAAGACTAGAAAGGTGCCATGTAAAACTGAGGACATATAATACAATAACATCTGGGTATCTCCCAAGGTAATGCTACGCAAAAGAGAGACTAAATTGTAGACTTGATTAAAATGAATTATTAATTAAATATTCAAGATAAATTCCAATAAACTGTGTCATCTACTTGGGTCTGCTACAAACTTTGGTAAAGAAACTGGATATGGTATCCCTGAATCCTTGACTATATATATAATAATTAGGACAGAAAACATTCTTAGTCCACCCAATATTAAATATAGGAAAAAGCCTGATTTAATACTTATCTGTCGCAATTTCTTACTAGACCAGGATGAGTGGAAATTCATGCCCTGTTTATACACACACCAAAAAAGGAATGCAGTGCTCTTGCCATATACTGTAGATAACACTGTGTTCTCTCCCGTGGAGTTATTTATGAGTCAGTACTGATTGGCTAAAATGCAAGTCTATCAAAAGAACTTAAATAAGGGGGCAGTTTCCAGGGCTTAGATACAAGGTAATCAAAGAGGTTGAAAATTATATTAATATAACCGTGTTCAGTATGCAAATAGCATCTTTTACTTTATTTCCTGTGGTTTACCTACCTATTCCAGGCCAGATTACGAGTGGTGCGCTAATTTTATGATGCAAGGGATGTCGAATTTATTGTGGCTTTTAGTGCATGTCGGAAGGAGTGCTCATATTACAAGCTGAAAGTAAATGCAAACGCGTGAGCGCAATCGCAATTTATGCTAGAAACATTAACTCTGGTTAACTGTTATGACACCACAAAATAAGATACATAGAGCGCTAGCGTACTTAAAACGTAACCTTTATTTTGGTTATTTAAAACAGTAGGCTATAGATATGACGTGATAAGCTGTGACTGTGATCTCTGGGTATTAAATATAAATACTGATATATCGCCTATGATGGATGATTTATTTACTGTGCATAACCTCATGTGTTCCAAAAATACCTATATAGATATAGATTTAAAATGTTATTAAGGATTAATTCTGTTCTTTCACCTCCGGAATATAGGGGGTTAAATGTAAATTTCTCTGGGCGTATTGTTGTTTTTAATGACATGTCCTTTTAACCAATGGTGTTGTTTCCAATTTTGTATATAAAGCACACCTGTGGCTGGCATAGTATGCTATGATTATGGCTTTGCCGAAACGCGTAAGCCTGCCAGCCAGAGGTATCCCATCTCTATCCATTTGATTGACTATATGTCCTGTTTTAAATAACCAAAATAAAGGTTACGTTTTAAGTACGCTAGCGCTCTATGTATCTTATTTTGTGGTGAATTTCCTTGCCCTGAGAGCGCTAGTGTCCCTGCATTGCATGCTGCAAATTATCCCCAGAGCATACAATAACACTACTACGCTGAACGCTGAACACAGAACGCTGAAAAACCAGTGGAGCCCCAGTATTGGTCCGTACAAGAGGCGCAACGAAAGGCAGCCTGAGGATTGGAGGATTCCGAGTGGAAGCGTTTGATTGATGGCGTATGTGGTACCTGTCTAAGCTATCCGGTTGGAGGATCATCTGCTGTAATTTGGACACGCCCCCTGGTGGGCGGGGAAACACAGTGCCTCTGGAAAAGTGCCGGGTAGCGGTGGACGAGATACAGAGATACAGATCAAAGTGGAGGTGCATATATTACCGGCTCCACTTATAAGGATCCTGCTGAAAGGTAGAAGTTCCCCGGGTGGAAGTCAGCAGAGGTGAGACTGTATCTTTTGATTATCTCCACTGCATACAGATTTAGATTCTTATGTACACTTGCTCTGGGTACACCGTAACGCTAATTGCTGTGGTATATGAATGAAAAAAGTTTCTTTGCATCATCTACCTTGTTTATGTAACTGACCTGCTCATTTTGCTTTTGGTATTGTGTAACTGTTATGACAAACTTAAGAGTCACAAAACAAATAAAAAAATACATTTAATAGTACATTTACACTCATAACAACACTATTAAAAATTATTTTTTAAAAAAGTTATAAGGGCTCAAGGATATGAGGTCTACGGTGCTAGAGAAAAAAGGGCTTTAACATAGAGGTACATGCATGTCTAAGAATGTATGTATGTATATATACATACTGTATATATATATATATATATATATATATACATACATACATAGATACATACAGTCATGGCCAAAAATATTGGCACCCCTGCATTTCAGTCAGGTAATACACCACATCACCCTGAAAATTGTTGCAATTACAAATGTTTAGACATTCTCATGTTTATTTATTTTGTTTGTATTGGTATGACACAAAAAAGTGGAGAAAAAAAGTCAAATCTGACACATTCCACGCAAAACTCCAAAAATGGACTGGACAAAATTATTGGCACCTTCTCAAAATTGTAAAAAACAATTGCATTCCAAGTTTGTGATTCTCCTGTAATTTGTAATTAAACTCGCCTGTTTCAATTAACAGGTGCTGACAATATAGAAATCACACCAGCAACCAGTTAAAATGGTGAAAAATGTACTTAACCTTTTGTGTTGTGTGTCTCTGTGTGCCAAACTAAGCATGGAGAAGAAAAAGAGCAGCTAAGAATTGTCTGAGGGACTTCCGGAGGAGGAGCATACAGACACGCAGCTGGCGTGCAGGCTCACCTCACCTTTTAGCAGAATCACCATACACCGCCACGCCATATTCATTGGCCGGCTAGGATAACTCCGTCTCGGATCCTCAGGGCGCCAAAGTGAAGAGGCGCGGGCGTGTGGAAGTACTATATTGGCTTCAGGCCAGTTTCGCCATGGCCATATCTTGAAATTCACATCAAGGCCTTACCTGTACAAGATGGCTGACAGGGTGGAAGAAAAAAACAAGGCAGGACAGAGGTGAGAAGCTCCTGGTGCCTAGGGTTAATCAAGACTGTAAAGCCCAGTACGCGAAGGACATTAAGAAGTTGGAGTAAACTGGTTGGTCCCTGCACTGTGCAGTGTAGGGTGAAGAAGAGGAGGAATAAAGCTCATATGCCCTGTAACAGCAAGCTACCTGTTGCTCAAAATAAAAAAGGGAACTAATATGCTTCACAGCCGACATTCTCCCAGGACCTCAGGTGGCGTAGAGGGAAGAAGCGGGTCATACCGCATTCTGCATCTGCCCTTCTCTGAGGTAGGAGGCAAAGAAAAAAAAAGTACGGCCTGGGCTGACACACATATACGGCAGAGCCCCGGGAACACTGCCTTGTTTCCAGAGGACAGTTTTGGAAGATCTGTCTGACCGCATTTGCTGTGTGGATCCTCAATTGAGAACATTGTACAGATAAGTACTACTCATCCTCTTTTTTTCATCACCTGCTATTTTTCTTTTATATGGTGTATCCCTTATATAAAAATATGTTGCAGAACGGATAAAGTGATTTTCCATTAACGGATCCATTAGTGCTGGAATAAAAAAAAAACCTGAACTATCTGGAGAACTATGTTGAACCTAAATATATGGTTGGACTGCCCAAATATGTAAAAATGCTATTCTCTGTATTTTTATATCTTAAAATGGTACCTCAGCTTGTTTGCTTAATTCTGGGCTATGATTACAGAGTGCTGAGATAGCTCTCCCAACCTGGGGAAGTAAGATAAAGTAACATATAGTAGAAAGTATTCTTATATATAAGGTTAATAATCTTTGTCCTATGCCTTGTCTGGTTTAAAAAAAGAAAAAATAAACTGAAATTATTCGGAGAATTGTAATGAACCTGAACCTATGGTTGGAATGCCCAAATATGAAAAAAAGGTTAATTCAGTGTATTCTATGTATTTTTATATTTATTTTAAGTGAGATATTTGCTTGTCTGTTTAAATCCAGGTATGTAATATTAGAGTGCTGAAAACAGTTCTCCCAATTTGGGAAATTAAGACAAAGTAACATATAGTAAAAAGTATTTATAGATACAAGGTCGATAGTCCTTGTCTTATACATGGTTCTTAAAGTGCCTGGTAATCACTAATTTGACTAGTGTTAAATAAGGTATATACTACATATATGATACATTGATGTCTTTAATTTATTGCTGGCGACTTATTAGTGCACGTTAGAGTTATAATTAGTCACTTTTTATTTCTTTTTCACTCTCTTATCCCCACTTTAAGGGGGGGCTTAAAAAGAGGAGAAAACCCCCCACAAAATACACTTACTATAACGCACGTTGTTTAAGCGTCACAACACGTCCTCTTATAGAAGTATAGGAATTTTATTCTATACTGAATTGGTTGTAAATTTTCACAGCTTTTCACTTTTTATTTATGGATAGATTTGTTTCACAAACAAAAACAAAAATGCTGTCAATGCCAGCTAAACAACGTGAGAAGAAAAACAAAAATGTAGAACTAGAACAAAGTATAGATTGTACGTGAAATGGAGGGGAGCGCCAAATTAGGCTGAGGTATATTTGAACAAGAAGTGAACGTGATCTAAAAATACTTTTGTGATATGTAAAATATGATACAGTGGATTACAATATAGTTGTCTAATTTAATACAATACACAAGAAAAATACATACATTCACTATCATGGATCTATGTTACAAAACTATAAAGTCGAACTCAAAATATATATACACTGAGTACAAGAATATACAGTAGGTAAAATGCTTGAAAACAAAGACAAAAGGTAAAATGCTTAAAAACAAAAAACAACACTGCTATTAGTTGCTGATAATCGGCCTGAGGACCAAGCAGGGGTCCGGCTGGTTATAAAATTTGGGCAGATATGGTATTTTCCATCCAGTTGGTGCTAAATTTATGTCCAATAGTTAGAAAAAGGGAGCTGTGGAGAGTGTGACACACCGTTAGGTAAAAATGAGTTGAAAAAAATAGAAAAAATATATATTAAAAATCGAAGAAGTGTTGAAAAAACGTTGTGAAAAAATGTTGGAACAATTTTTTCAAAATAGTTGGAAAGTGTTCATGTGAAAAAAGGAAACCAAAAATTGAAAAATAAGATATATGCTGAAAAATGTGTATATGTTGCAAATCCTCGAAAATATCCCAAAGAAAATTATAAAAAATTATAAAAATGTGATAATCATAAATCCCCAATTTTTCTTCTATAGTGACATTGTGAAGTGCTGAAATCAGTAGAAAAAAAGTAGAAAAAAGCTCATAAAAACATCTATAAAACCTGCAAAAAAAAGGAAACAAACAATACTATAAAAAAAAACAATACTATAAAAAACATCAAATATTATGTTCATATATAGGTAATGTGCTTACTCAAATCTGCCGACGCATTTTGGCCTTAATCTCTTGGCCTTTATCAAGGGATATTTTCGAGGATTTGCAACATATACACATTTTTCAGCATATATCTTATTTTTCAATTTTTGGTTTCCTTTTTTCACATGAACACTTTCTAACTATTTTGAAAAAAAAATCCAACATTTTTTCACAATGTTTTTTCAACACTTCTTCGATTTTTAATATATTTTTTTATATTTTTTCAACTCATTTTTACCTAATGGTGTGTCACACTCTCCACAGCTCCCTTTTTCTAACTATTGGACATAAATTTAGCACCAACTGGATGGACAATACCAGATCTGCGCAAATTTTATAACCAGCCGGACCCCTGCTTGGTCCTCAGGCCGATTATCAGCAACCAATAGCAGTGTTGTTTTTTGTTTTTAAGCATTTTACCTTTTGTCTTTGTTTTCAAGCATTTTACCTACTGTATATTCTTGTACTCAGTGTATATATATTTTGAGTTCGACTTTATAGTTTTGTAGCATGGATCCATGATACTGAATGTATGTATTTTTCTTGTGTATTGTATTAAATTAGACAACTATATTGTAACCACTGTATCATATTTTACATACCACAAAAGTATTTTTAGATCACGTTCACTTCTTGTTCAAATATACCTCAGCCTAATTTGGCGCTCCCCTCCATTTCATGTACTTGTTATTTACTTAGGGGTTTACTAGGGAACCCTTTTGAGGAGAGCTAGAGGTACACTATCCTAGAGTGTTTTGCGCAAGGGTATACCACATTAACAAAGTATAGATTTACAGGGGTTAAACCCTATTGTTCAATAACCCCAAACATTGATAAAGCAAATCTCAAGAGTTAATTCTACCATAATTTAGTTTGTTAAAAAAATTAGATTTCTGGTCTCACAGATGAAGTTAGACATTTTGCTAATAGGATAGCTGAAGTTGAAAGAGAGATGTCTCCCTTTTGTACTAGCTTAATTCAACAAGGCATACAAGCTGGACTTATATAACCAGCAAAACTCTGTTTTAAGGTTAAAGAGGAAAAAATTACTTTGAAATCCACACAAGAAGCTAAAGATTTTATCAATAAACTCCCCCAAGGCAGATCAGTGTGCGATGTGTGATCTTATCGCAGAAACTGTACTGTGTCTGCAGAAAGACCGGCCGTGACAGTAAAAAAAAAATTGACTGCACTTTTAATTTCTACCTACAGGTGTCACTGTTCCGTTCTATCACAACGTAAATATTTACTAAGTTCCTCTCTTTTCAATTTCCTACCACTTCCTGAACTCCAGTGCAGTACAGGGAAACAGCACATTGCATAAAAGGTAAGTCAGGGCTTAACAAATGTATTCTAGCAGTAAAGGAGCCAACCAATTTAGTTTTTTTAAAATAAATGTGTACTAATATATAGGTGTGTGTGTTTGTGTGTGTGTGTTAATATGTGTTTGTGTGTGTGTGTGTGTGTTAATGTGTATGTGTGTTAATGTGTGTGTGTATTAATGTGTGTGTTTTAATGTGTGTGTGTGTTAATGTGTGTGTTTTAATGTGTTTGTGTGTTAATGTGTGTGTGTTTTAATGTGTGCGTGTGTTAATGTGTTTGTGTGAATGTGTGTGAATGTGTGTGTTAATGTGTGTGTGTGAATGTGTGTGTGTGTGTATGTGTGAATGTGTGTGTTAATGTGTGTGTGTGTTAATGTGTGTGTGTGTTCATGTGTGTGTGTTTTAATGTGTGTGTATGCATCTGTATTAGTGTGTGTGTATGCATCTGTATTAGTGTGTGTGTATTTGTGTATATGCATATCATATTCATCAGCAGTATAAGCATGGAGCAGACCCCCAGCAGTACAGTAGAGTAGGTTCCCAGGCAGACTGACACTGTGGGAATGTACAGCAGACATCAGCGAGGCTGTACATGAACCTGTCCTCATGCACACCGAGTAAGGGCAAAGAACACAACACTGGCTCCTCAGACACTGCAGAAATTTTTTCACTAAAAAAAAATCTCATTACAGAAAATGAAAAAAGTTCTGCCTCTGGGATAAACTCTAGATTGATATATTATTCTTTCTTTTTTTGTTGTTGTTGTGTTGCTAAAAACTCAGAAGGGAGAATTCACCTTTGATGTATATCATGAGAATCTTGTAGGAGTTGTGTCTCCAGAGTAGATACATAAATGCGGAGCTGCGTCTCCAAACGTTGGTATATATGTGTTTTTATTTATTTTCTCTTCTCCCTATGAATGTTTATATACCTGTGGAGCTACGCCTCTTGATTATTATCATGCAAGCCGCTTTTTTTTTCTTTCTTTTCTATACCACCCTTCTTGACAATAAAAAAGAATAAAAAAAAAAAAAAGAATTGTCTGAGGATTTGAGAACAAAAATTGTGGAAAAGCATGAACAATCTCAAGGTTAATTCCATCTCCAGAGACCTTAATGTTCCCGTGTCCACTGTGCGCAACATTGTCAAGAAGTTTACAGCCCATGGCACTGTAGGTAATCTCCCTGGACGTGGACGAAAGAGAAAAATTGATCAAAGATTGCAATGAAGGATTGTTCAAATGGTGGATAAAGAACCTCAATCAACTTCCAGACAAATTCAAGCTGATCTTTAGGCACAGGGTACAAATGTGTCAGCTCACACTATAAGTCGCCATCTGAATGAAAAGGGACGCTATGGTAGAAGACCCAGAAGGACCCCACTGCTGATACAGAAACATAAAAAAGCCAAGTTGGAGTTTGCCAAAACTTATCTGAGGAAGCCAAAATCCTGTACTGTGGACAGACGAAACAAAATTACAGCTTTTTGGTAAAGCCAATCATTCTGCTGTTTTCAGAAAGAATGAGGCTTTTAAAGAAAATAATAAAGTCCCTACAGTCAAGCATGGTGGAGGTTCACTGATGTTTTGGGGTTGCTTTGCTGCTTCAGGCACTGGATGTCTTGGCCACGTGCATGGCATTATGAAATCTGAAGATTACAAAATAATTATGTGGTGCAATGTAGGGTCCAGTGTCAGAAAGTTGAATCTCCATCAGAGGTCATGGGTCTTACAGCAGGACAATGACCCAAAGCATATGCCAAAAAGCACCCAAAGATTGTTTAAGACAAAGTGCTGGAGAGTACTGAATTGGCCAGCAATGAGTTCAGATCTCAATCCCATAGAACACCTGTGGAGAGATCTTAAAACAGCAGTAGGCAAAAGGAACCCTTCCAATCTGAGAGACCTGGAGCAGTTGGCGATAGAAGAATGGTTCAACATTCCAGTAGAGACGTGTATGAAACTCATTGATAGTAACAGGAAGCGATTGATTTCAGTTATTTTTTCCAAGGGGTGTGCTACCAAATATTAAATTGAGGGTGCCAGTAATTTTTTCCAGTGCATTTTTTGGAGTTTTGCGTGGAATGTGTTAGATTTGGATTTTTTTCTCCAATAAACATGAGAATGCCTAAACATTTGTAATTGCAACACTTTTCTGGGCGAAGTGGTGCATTATATGACGGAAATGCAGGGATGCCAATATTTTTGACCATGACCGTATATATATATATATATATATATATATATATATATATATATATATATATATATATAGTTCCTCCAAGAAGCAGGCAACTCACTGGTCTTTTTCATAAAAGATACAAATTTATTTCATTAGATTAAAAAACAAACGTTTCGGCACTGCATTGTGCCTTTGTCAATGTCACACAAAAAGAATATGCAAAAGCAGAGTGCAACTAAGCACCCGAAATCAGATAACATACACTTAAAATCATCCCCCTTAAATAGAGTAAATACCCCTTAAACTTTACCGCCATTCCTGTATCACGCTCCTTCAATCTCAAGTCACTGACGTCACGCTGACACGCTAGCCGTGCCTAGCGTGATGACGCATAGCACGGCGTTGTCCTGACAACGTCAAAAGCATCACGTCGGCGTGCTGGCCAGATACCAGGAAACCACCAGGGCTGGTCTGCGCATATTCAGAAAGCCATAGTTTCATGAAGCGCAGCGGTTGCTATAAGCAACCAGCATAAACAAGCAAACTGCTGTAGCAGAAGCCGCTCCGGGTGTTACCTGTATGTGGTTAGGATGGAGGCTATTTAGATGTGTTAGTTTCCCAGATGTTTGGACCCTATATCCACATAAGTGAACTTCTACATACGTACTTAAACAGTAAACAACGAGTGCATATCCAAATATACAACTCCATATGTATACTATATAATAGGGTAAGCGCATCCTGAAAGTAAATCACATCCGCAGAGATAAAATAATGATGGACCAGTATTACATAATAGATATATATAGAGAAAGAACTCATGATCACATTATTGATGATAGGACCTGACTCAATTAATTAATAAAAATTAATCTTGTGTACCCATCAAGCCCATAGGAGTATGGTAGTTACCCAAACAGTGGACACCCAAGGACCCTCGATGTCAAGTGGGCATTAAATTAGCCCTTAATAGAAAGGGCTAAAGTCCAATGTAGTATTAAGACCTCTTGGGGCCATAGTTCCCAATTTGTATATCAACCTGCTCTCGCATTGGAGTAATTTCTTTCCTCTATCACCACCCCTTGGATTGGGTGGGATGTGGTCAATTAACATTGATCTGATACTAGACACCGGATGTTTGAAGTGTGCACAGTGGCGTGCCACCGGCTGGTCCGAATCACCATTCTTCAGATCTTCACGAATTGCGTGGCGATGATTTGCCATCCTATCGCGGAAGGAGGTTATCATTTTTCCTATGTACACATGTGAACACGGGCAAGTCAGCATGTAGATCACAAAAGTGCTAGTGCAACTAAGACGGTAGTTTATTTTAAACCGTTGATTTTTGTGGGGATGTTGAAAAGTGTCTCCCTTACACATACTGTTGCATGTAGTACAGCTCCCGCAGGGGAAGCAGCCCTTCTTTGATGACTTGAGCCATGTCTCCTTTTTGTAATGGTCCACTGGGTCTGATTTAACGAGGATATCCCTCAGATTCCTAGCCCTCCGGTAGACCAACCTTGGAGCAGTCATCTTCTGAAAAGGTAACATGGGATCAGTACCCACCACCGGCCAATGGCGACGTACAGCATTGGATAAACGTTCACATCCAGGTGTGAACGTAGTGATCAAGTTAAGTTGTTCAGACATGTTCTTGATAGGAGCCCTGGTGTCTTGTAAAGTATCAGAATTCAACAGTTTCTCTTGTATTTCACAGATATCTGTCATAGGGTAGCCCCTTTTGTTTAATTTTATGCCCATTTCCTTTACTTGGGTCACCTGCGAGAGTGTCTCACTGTTATTTCTCAATGCTCTAGTAAGTTGGGAGGTGAGAACACCATTTTTCTGGTGTCCAGGGTGAAAACTGCTGGCGTGCAACAAAGAGTTGCGATCCGTGGGCTTAGTGTACAATTTAGTACCAAAACGCCAACCACCAGAGTCGTTCACCTTAAACACATTGAGGTCCAAAAAATTTACACTATCAGAGCTAAATTCAAGCTTAAAGCAAATGGGGCTAGCCATGAGGTTCAAATGTGACACCCACTCACGCAAAGACAATCCATCACCCCTCCATATGAGGAAGACATCATCAATGTAGCGGGTATAAAAAGTCACCTGTGGATGTTCAAACGGTTTCATGAGCTCCTGCTCATACCACGCCATATAGATGTTTGCGTAGGTGGGTGCCACATTCGACCCCATGGCTGTGACAGCTACCTGCAGATAATAGCAGTCCTCAAGCTTAAAATAGTTTTTTTCCAGACAGATGGTCAACAATTCACAAATGAACTCAATAGGAGGACCGCTATAGTTAATGTTATTTGTCTGGTCCATGGTGCCCGTAAAACCTTTCTCCCAAATATAGCCCCCGAAGAAGCAAAAGTATCAAATTTGTAAAATTTTGAAAAAATATGAAGCGAAGACCAAGTCGTCGCCTTGCAAATCTGATCAAAAGAAGCCTCATTTTTAAAGGCCCAAGTGGAAGCCACAGCTCTAGTGGAATGAGCTGTAATCCTTTCAGGAGGTTGCTGTCCAGCAGTCTCATAGGCTAAGCGGATTAAGCTTCTTAGTCAAAAAGAAAAAGAGGTTGCCGAAGCCTTTTGACCTCTCCTCTGTCCAGAGTAGACAACAAACAAAGCAGATGTTTGACGAAAATCTTTAGTAGCTTGTAAGTAAAACTTTAAAGCACGGACCACGTCCAAATTGTGTAACACAAGGATGGAACAACAATCTCTTAATTGATATTCTTGTTAGATACCACCTTAGGTAAGAACCCAGGTTTGGTACGCAGGACTACCTTATCCGTATGAAAAATCAGATAAGGAGAATCACATTGTAAGGCAGATAGCTCAGAGACTCTACGAGCCGAGGAAATAGCTACCAAAAAAAGAACTTTCCAAGATAAAAGCTTGATATCTATGGAATGAAGAGGTTCAAACGGAAATCCTTGAAGAACCTTAAGAACCAAGTTTAAGCTCCATGGTGGAGCAACAGGTTTAAACACAGGCTTGATTCTAACTAAAGCCTGACAAAATTCCTGAACGTCTGGAACATCTGCCAGACGCTTAACTAGCTGACAATCCTTTTTCCAAACCTTCTTGGAGAAAAGATAATATCCTAGCAATCCTGACCTTACTCCATGAGTAACCCTTGGATTCACACCAATAAAGATATCTACGCCATACCTTATGGTAAATTTTCCTGGTGACAGGCTTTCGTGCCTGTCTTAAGGTATCAATAACTGACTCGGAGAAGCCACTCTTTGATAAAATCAAGCGTTCAATCTCCAGGCAGTCAGCCTCAGAGAAATTAGATTTGGATGGTTGAAAGGAACCTGAAGTAGAAGGTCCTGTTTCAGAGGCAGAGACCATGGTGGAAAGGATGACATGTCCACTAGATCTGCATACCAGGTCCTGCGTGGCCACTCAGGTGCTATCAGAATCACCGATGCTCTCTCCTGCTTGATCTTGGCAATCAGTCGAGGGAGCAGAGGAAACAGTGGAAACACATAAGCCAGGTTGAAAGACCAGGGCACTGCTGGAGCATCTATCAGTGTCGCCTTGGGATCCCTGGACCTGGATCCGTAACACGGAAGCTTGGCGTTCTGGCGAGACGCCATGAGATCCAGTTCTGGTTTGCCCCAACGATAAATCAGTTGTGCAAATGCCTCCGGATGGAGTTCCCACTCTCCCGGATGAAAAGTCTGACGACTTAGAAAATCCGCCTCCCAGTGCTCTACACCTGGGATATGGATAGCTGATAGGTGGGCAAGAGTGAATCTCTGCCCAGCGAATTATTTTTTAAACTTCTAACATCTCTAGGGAACTTCTCGTTCACCCTTGATGGTTGATGTAAGCTACAGTAGTTATGTTGTCCGACTGAAATCTGATGTACCTCAGAGTTGCTAACTGAGGCCAAGCCTGAAGAGCCTTGAATATCGCTCTTAGTTCCAGAATATTTAATGGAAGGAGAGACTCCTCCTGAGTCCACAATCCCTGAGCCTTCAGGGAGTTCCAGACTGCACCCCAACCTAGAAGGCTGGCATCTGTTGTAACAATTGTCCAATCTGGCCTGCGAAAGGTCATACCTTTGGACAGATGGACCCGAGATAGCCACCAGAGAAGAGAATCCCTGGTCTTTTGGTCCAGATTCAGTTGAGGGGACAAATCTGTGTAATCCCCGCTCCACTGACTGAGCATGCATAGTTGCAGCGGTCTGAGATGTAAGCGTGCAAACGGCACTATGTCCATTGCCGCTACCATTAAGCCGATTACTTCCATACACTGAACCACCGAAGGGCGCGGAATGGAATGAAGAACCCGGCAGGAATTTAGAAGCTTTGATAACCTGGACTCCGTCAGGTGAATTTTCATTTCTACAGAATCTATCAGAGTCCCTAGAAAGGAAACTCTTGTGAATGGGGATAGAGAACTCTTTTCCTCGTTCACTTTCCACCCATACGACCACAGAAATGCCAGTACTACGGCCGTATGAGACTTGGCAATTTGGAAGTTTGATGCCTGTATCAGGATTTCGTCTAAATAAGGGGCTACTGCTATGCCTCGTGGCCTTAGGACCGCCATAAGTGACCCTAGAACCTTTGTAAAGATTCTTGGGGCTGTAGCTAATCCCAAGGGAAGAGCTACAACTGGTAATGCCTGTCTTAAAAGGCAAACCTGAGAAACCGATGATGATCTTTGTGTATCGGAATGTGAAGATAAGCATCCTTTAGATCCACTGTAGTCATATATTGACCCTCCTGGATCAGTGGTAGGATGGTACGAATAGTTTCCATCTTGAACGACGGAACTTTGAGGAATTTGTTTAAGATCTTTAGATCCAAAATTGGTCTGAAGGTTCCCTCTTTTTTGGGAACCACAAACAGATTTGAGTAAAAACCCTGTCCCTGTTCCTCCTTTGGAACTGGATGGATCACTCCCATAACTAGGAGGACTCGTACACAGTGTAAGAATGCCTCTCTCTTTATCTGGTGTGCAGATAATTGTGAAAGGTGAAATCTCCCTTTTTGGGGGGGAAGCTTTGAAGTCCAGAAGATATCCCTGGGATATAATTTCCAACGCCCAGCGATCCTGAACATCTCTTGCCCACGCCTGGGCAAAGAGTGAAAGTCTGCCCCCTACTAGATCCGTTCCCGGATAGGGGGCCGTTCCTTCATGCTGTCTTAGAGGCAGCAGCAGGCTTTTTTACCTGCTTACCTTTTTTCCATGTCAGGTTTGGTCTCCAGACCGTCTTGGATTGAGCAAAAGTTCCCTCTTGTTTATTATTAGAGGAAGTTGATGCCGCACCTGCCTTGAAGTTTTGAAAGGCACGAAAATTAGACTGTTTGGCCCTAGATTTGGACCTGTCCTGAGGAAGGGCATGACCTTTTCCTCCAGTGATATCAGCAATAATCTCCTTCAACCAGGCCCGAATAGGGTCTGCCCCTTGAAGGGAATGTTAAGTAGCTTAGATTTTGAAGTCACGTCAGCTGACCATGATCTAAGCCATAGCGCTCTGCGCGCCTGTATAGCAAAACCAGAATTCTTAGCCGTTAGTTTAGTCAAATGAACAATGGCATCAGAATAAAAGAATTGGCTAGCTTAAGTGCTCTAAGTTTGCCAAGTATGTCATCCAATGGAGTCGCTACCTGTAAAGCCTCTTCCAGAGACTCAAACCAGTACGCCGCAGCAGCAGTGACAGGGGCAATGCATGCAAGGGGCTGTAGGATAAAACCTTGTTGAATAAATATTTTCTGAAGGTAACCTCTAATTTTTTTATCCATTGGATCTAAAAAAAAAAAGCACAACTGTCCTCGACAGGGATAGTAGTACGCTTTACTAGAGTAGAAACTGCTCCCTCCACCTTAGGGACTGTCTGCCAAAAGTCCCATGTGGTGGCGTCTATTGGAAACATTTTTCTAAAAATAGGAAGGGAAGAGAATGGCACATCTGGTCTATCCCATTCCTTATTAATAATTTCTGTAAACCTTTTAGGTATTTGGAAAAACATCAGTACACACCGGCACTGCAAAGTATTTATCCAGTCTACACAATTTCTCTGGCACTGCAATGGTATCACAGTCATTCAGAGCAGCTAAAACCTCCCTAAGCAACACGCGGAGGTGTTCAAGCTTAAATTTAAATGTAGAAATATTAGAATCAGGTATCTTTCCTGAGTCATTAACATCACCCACTGACTGAAGCTCTCTTTCATCAGCTTCTGCATATTGGGAGGCAGTATCAGACATGGTTCTTAAAGCATCAGTATGCTCTGCATTTTGTCTCACCCCAGAGCTATCTCGCTTACCTCTAAGTTCAGGTAGTCTGGCTAATACCGCTGACAGTGTATTATCCATGACTGCCGCCATGTCTTGTAAAGTAAACGCTATGGGCGCCCTAGATGTACTTGGCGCCATTTGAGCATGAGTCCCTTAAGCGGGAGTCAAAGGGTCTGACACGTGGGGAAAGTTAGTCGGCATAACTTCCCCCTCGTCAGATTCCTCTGGTGATACATTTTTTAAAGACAGAAAATTATCTTTATTGCATAAAATGAAATCAGTACATTTGGTACACATTCTAAGAGAGGGTTCCACCATGGCTTTTAAACATAATAAACAAGGAGTTTCTTCTATGTCAGACATGTTTATACAGAATAGCAATGAGACTAGCAAGCTTGGAAAACACTTTAAATCAAGTTAACAAGCAAATATAAAAAAACGGTACTGTGCCTTTAAGAGAAACAAATTTTGTCAGAATTTGAAAAACAGTGAAAAAATGCAGTGAATCAAACGGAATTTTTACAGTGTGTATAATAGGCTAACAGAGCATTGCACCCACTTGCAAATGGATGATTAACCCCTTAGTTAAAAAAAACGGATCAAAAAAACGAAATAGACGTTTTTTAACAGTCACAACCAACTGCCACAGCAAGCTGTGGCCCTACCTTCCCCAATAAACGACTTTGGAAAGCCTTTGGGCCCTTTAGAGATGTCCTATAGCATTCAGAGGGCCTTTGAGGGAAGCTGGATGTCACAGTTTGTAATTTTAACTGCACCAACTGTAAATTTTATACTACAACAGTGGAAATTGTTTCTAGTCAAAATTTAAGCCAGCCATGTGGAAAAAACTAGGCCCCAATAAAGTTTTATCACCAAAGTATATATAAAAAGGATTAAACATGCCAGCAAACGTTTTATATTGTAAATATCATAAGGGTATTACCCCTGGGAGTAAGAATGATACCAGTCTTATTAAATCACTGTATTCAGGCTTAACTTACATTAATCCGGTATCAGCAGCATTTTCTAGTGTTTTCCATCTCTAGAAAAAATTATAACTGCACATACCTGATAGCAGAATAAACTGCACGCCATTCTCTCGCTGAAGTTACCTCATCTGTGTAATCCCCTCAGACATATGTGAGAATAGCAATGGATCTTAGTTACAACCTGCTAAGATCATAGAAAGCTCAGGCAGATTCTTCTTCTATTTACTGCCTGAGATAAAATAGCACAACTCCGGTACTATTTAAAAATAACAAACTTTTGATTGAAGAAAATAAACTAGCTATATTTAACCACTCTCTCCTACAACGTCCTTGCTTGTTGAGAGTTGCAAGAGAATGACTGGCTATGACAGTTAGGGGAGGAGCTATATTACAGCTCTGCTGTGGGTGTCCTCTTGCGACTTCCTGTTGGGAATGAGAATATCCCAGAAGTAATGGATGATCCGTGGACTGGATACACCTTACAAGAGAAAAGGTGAGTTTAAAATCCTCCACTACGCACAAAATATAGAAAAAATAACTCATTGTGTAGTTCATTAACAAATCTAGGCAGGTCCAGAGGCTTGTTTTCCCACAGAAAACCTCTGAATTACATTGTTTCCAATGCAGCAAAGGATTCTGGGTAAGATATGCAAATTAAGTACACAATGACACACCTTTTTACTTCAGTCTGCTTTTCAGCAGGTTCCCTTTACGCCAAATAACCATCCCAGGATAGATTGTTTCATGGTTATTGCCACTCATCAGCTGGGAGAAGGTTAGAGTCACTGCTGGGTGAAGTTGATTCCAGGCAGAATACAACAACATTTTAAATTAGGGGGAAATAAAAGGCGAGTTTAAAATCCTCCACTACGCACAAAATATAGAAAAAATACATAGCGCTCCACTCTATTCTAGCCCTCTGAAAGCTTCTATAAGTATAGGTTAAATAAATCCTGTGTAAACATAGCAAGCAGCAGAAATGACACTCCCTGTTTTTTATATTTTATATTTAATAAATACATAATGCACCTTAAGATAACTTATGAAGAATTAGCGTACTCCTGATGGGTTTGAGCACATAAGTCTGACAGGGGTACACTTATTCTTCATGTGCGCTAGCCCGGCATGAGTTATCTTAAGGTGCATTATGTATTTACTGAATATAAAAAAATGAAAAATAAAAATTAATGCAAATAACTATTATAGATGTACTAAAATATGCTAAAAAAACCCATAAAATACATATATTTTACAGTAACTATAAGTATTAATTGTTCATATTTAATATTTCAATAATGTGCCTTAAGATAACTAATTCTGCATGTGTGCTATCCCGACACCCCATTAGACCTAAAGTGCAAAACCCGAAGCGTGTTACTCATATTTTACATTCCTATGATCTTCACATGAAAAAATTTAATTTTTATTATTAAATATATATTTCGTTATTATATATATGATGTTTATGTAAAATATATCTATACCTATATATCTATATTTATATAGATATACAGTATGTAGAAATATTTCTTGAAAATAAAAATTTTGTATATGAAGAACATTGGAATGTGAAATATTAATAACTCCTGCTGAGTTAGCGTGCAAGGGATAAGTGTTAGTTTTTTCTTCTTCTATGCTCTCCATTGAAGTCTATGGGAAGAAAAAGTGTGGTTGTAATTTCCAAAGTCCTGAAGTTAGCGCACGCTGGGTTTCACTTGTGCGCAAAACTTTTGCTTTGAACTTGTAATACGCTCTCTAATCGGCGCAAACAAAATAATTACTTCTAGCAGTGTTTACGCTTGAGCAGTACAGCTATATACAGCTCCGGTTGTGAGCTAGCCCTTATTGTTTTATTTTGTCAAGATGCAGACACCACTATAATGAAACATTAAGATACACAAGTAGACCCCTAGCGGTCAATAATCAATATAGAAATACAATTGTTACAGAAAAGGACATGGAGATCATTCCAAACATTATTCTACTCAAAACTATACAAAACCTATAACTGGATCTATATGTGTTGTGAGATAAATATCGTATAATCAAATAAATAAAACATAACGTTTAATTAGTGTACGTCCTTTTCCATTCTTTAAGGGTGAGTGAAAGTGAAACCTTCAGATAGTGTGCTTTTCAATTTACTCCCATTATCAAATTTACTTTGTTCTCTTATCTTTTGTTGAAAAGAATACCGAGGTAGGCTCAGGAGCAGTAATGAATTACTATGAGCTAGCTGGTGATTAGTGACTACTTACATATTACTATTGTCATTGACTCAACAGTCATGCTCAGTTAGCTCCTAGTAGTGCACTGTTGCTCTGGACAATAAGGTTTCATGATTCAGATAGAGCATGCACATTTTAACAACGTTCCATTTACTTCAAATTTGTTGTTCTTTTTGTATCCTTTGTTAAAAAGCATATCTATGTACGCTAAGGAGCAGCAATGCGCTACTGAGAGCTAGCTGCTGATTGGTTGCTGTACATATATGGTTATTGTCACTGGCTCACTAGATCTGTTCAACTAACTCCCTGTAGTGCATTGATGCTAAATTGTAAAGTTGTTAACAAATATATGCTTTGGAAAGAACATACAATTTTAAAGGACATATTGCATCACAATCAACAGATGATTCATCTTCTCCCTGGATTCCAAAAATGCTTCTTGATTTATATTTTATTCCCACCCTTGTCTACACAACACAAACTACATTTAAAATTTACGATTTTGTACTTTGACAACTTGTGAATCTTAGTAGAAAATTGCATGGGTTATGAAACCTCTTGGTATCATTTCTTTACCTACATCATAAGCTTTCAGCTTTCCTAATGTATTCAGGTATACTCATGCTGCTTAATGTTCCACATGGGTTATTTCCACATATAGTTTATTGCCAAATGCATTCATTTTATGTGTTGCAGTGGCTGAGATAATCACGCAAGACTGATGCATTATGTCCTCCTTTCAACCTGCTCACAGGCATTGCATAGCAGTGTCTATCACAAAAGCAACTGGCATTTCAAAAATCTTTTTTTAACTGTAGGATGGATATTGACAAATGGGGCATTGACAAAAAGAGTTGTCTCAAGCTAATTTGTGCAGATCAGCAATTTAAGTGCCAAATGACCCTCACAGGTTTCTTAATCGGAGTTCACCTTACCAGCTGAGCCAATATATATTAATAAAAATGTAAGCACCATAATACATCAGTTTTTTTATTGCTTGTTTCACGGGACAAAATGTTTACATTGAGCAATATAAGAATAGAGTTATGTGTGTTTTTTTATAAAGGACGGAACATTATTTGTTTCAAGACATAATTTTTTTTTTAACTGAACAAAAGTTCTTTATCTAAGCCTTTATTCGGGGCATATCACAGGTGGGGTTTAAATGTAACTGTATTGCATTTTGCACACATTTGTTAAGATTAGTTTGTTGCACCTGGAAAAATACACAAATTGATAACCCCTAATTTTCAGAATGAACAAATGAGCACATCTAATTTGCAGTTATATAAACATATTTAACACCTGAAAATGTACACTGTGACATTTAGAGAACATATTATTACACAATTAAACCTGTTTATACATTTTAAATAAGAAATCATTATGAGAGTTATATTTTCAACGTGCTGGTTTATAAAGTAAGAGAGGGAAACTGTAAAATGTATAAATGTGGAACAAAAAAGCAAACAGTTTAACATGTTTAATAAGTAAATCTGCTAAACAAAATGATAAATATTTTTTCAAGAAAAAGATTATTATACCAGTTAACTTTATGTACAAAAAATAAAAAAGGTCATACATACACACATATATAAATGTGTGTATGTGTGTGTATATATATATATATATATATATATATATATATATATATATATATATATATATATATATATATATAATATATGTCTGTGCTGTGTGCATTGGTGGACAGAGACAAGCCTCCACAAATATGCACTTAAAAATTGAGAATAATCAGCATAGGAAAAAAAAAATCCTCATATTCAACACTGTCAAAAATGCCTTTTGTGCTTTATCTTTTTTTAAAAAATTTAAAACAAAATATATGTATATACAGTGCTATTCTATATACAAAATTCTCAGTGTAATTTGCCTGTAAACCACTTTCTTGTACATCTTTTTCTTCCAAGCTGCAATCCTCCACCCATCTTCACAAAAAATTAGATATTTTATCCCTAACGTTAATCCTGCTGAGCTAAAGTGCAGTGGCACCAATTCAGCTTTCATTAATGTTAGCCAGTTTTACCGATCGCTCTTCAGGAATCACAAAGAGTAATCAGTGAACTTAGCCACGAGCACTGCATACAGAGTTGATGATGTACGGATTCAACCTGTCACACATTTATAGATGGGACTGCAGAAGGACCCCATCCAGTGTTTCCCTATATCCCTCAGTTTTTTTTAATGGAGGTTACAGACTAGGGTAATTGAAGTGCTGATAGGGGTACACATCAAAAGGTACACCAGAGATAATTTCATTGCAAAATGTCAACCCATCCATTTCTCCCCAGGTTACACTCAGTTTCCTGGCATGTTATTCCAGGTAACAATTGTTGCCTTGAGCTTATCAAGCAATACACGTATTACAAGTAAGATTGTCTGTGCACAAGCTTTTGTGCAGATCTCATAAAATCTAAAAGCATTTCATACAAAACAGAAAAGCCAACAAAATATTTCATTTTAAGCAAACATGAGGATACGCTTTTCTTTCATTTGTTAGGCTTCTTCACAAATACCCTTTAATAACTAATACTGTAACTTGAAACAACACACAGCCAACAGGTTGTATTGCTTCTGTTATATTTCAACACAAACCTTAACAATTTTCAACTATTTACATAATTCTTGCAGTCCTGACTCATCGCTTAAAAAGAAAAAAGAAAAGAAAAATTCACAAATAAATTGCAAGAAAATCATGCAACATAAATAATGCAACTACAATGGATTTTTTTAACTACATATATTTAAAGGGACAGTCAAATCCAAAATAAAGTTTCATGATTCAAACAGGGCATATAATTTTAAACAACTTTCCAATTTACTTTTAACACCCATTTTGATTTTTTTCTCTTGGTATTCTTAGTTGAGAGCTAAACCTAGGTAGGCTCACATGCTAATTTCTTAGACTTTGAAGGCCGCCTTTAATCTGAATGCATTTTGACCGTTTTTCACCACTAGAGGGCATTAGTTCATATGTGTCATATAGATAACATTGAGCTCATGCACGTGAAGTTACCTAGGAGTCAGTACTGATTGGCTAAAATGCAAGTTTGTCAAAAGAACTGAAATAAGGGGGCAGTTTGCATAGGCTTAGATACAAGTTAATTACAGATGTAAAATATGTAGTATTATAACTGTTAGTTATGCAAAACTGGGGAATGGGTAATAATGGAATTATCTACAAAAACAACAAAAATTCTGGTGTTTACTGTTTACTGTCCCTTTAAAGGGGAACTTAATATTTATATAATAGGCTTTCTAATAAAAATTAACATTATCGTACGTATTAGAGCATTCCATTAAGTAGCATGATCATATATATTAGAGCATTACATTTTAGCACTATTGTCACTTGCAGGCTATGTGTTAACCCTCCTTGGAGACAAATTGGAGCTTCCAAAATAACACAACCAGAAACTGGTAGCTACATGTGTATAGGGCTTACAATTGGCTTACCAGCTAAACTGTCCCTTTTCACAAATCAGTTTCCTTCATTTTCTAGTAAATGTAAAGTTAAGTTTTGGAGCAGCAGGTATTTATTCTACAAGAGAGGCATAAACAGATGCCATTACAATAAAAAGATAAAACTGCTAAATGTATGATGGCCAAGTAGCTACTTTGTACAAATTGCCTATGAAAAGCTATTGCTCTCCTAGAATGTGAAGAGTATAGCTCTTGGTTTGAACAATTGGTTATGTAAATACCAAATCAGGATTAAAAGCTCCTCTCTCTTTAATGCAGATCAGTTAACCAATCAGCATTACCTCAAATGTCTGTACAATATGAAGCAATCCTCCCCAAGCCTTTAGACAATGGGGAATACTAATGTGAGGACCATGGGTAGTGAAGAATCAAAGGTAAAATAATGCTGAAGCCTGCTTTGGGTTGTGGGTGCAACATGTTTTGTGCTTGGGAGGAAGGTTATAGTGGAAGCTTCCTTTGAGTGGGAAATTCCTTTAAGCGACACTCAAGTCAAAATTAAACTTTCATGATTCAGAAAGAGCACACAATTTTAAGAATTTTTGAAATTTACTTCCATTATCAAATTCTGCGCAAAATTTTATATGCACATTTTTTGAAGCACCAGCTCCTACAGAGCATGTGCACAAGCTCACAAGGTATACATATACTAGTCTGTGATTGGCTGATGTCTGGGAAGGTTGGGGCTAAGTGTATTATTTAGAGCACTTGAGGAAAGATAGATACTGTACAGGCAACAATTGCCATTAAAACTTTCAGCTGGTGTAGAAATAGTAGGATAGCAAATTAGAACTAGATATCTCAATGCTAAAATTCCAATCGATCAGACTGCAAAATGTCAATCGTTTACCCTGTGATTTCTCCACTTAGTGCAATAAGATGAATGTAAATAAATGTTGCCATTTGAGGAGTATCAAGTGAAGAATGACATCATAATTCTAACTAGATAATGAAAATGATTAGAACAAAAGCAACTGAAAAAACAACTATTTATTAGAAAACTACATGTACTTCTTGACTAGAGTAAAATTTGAAGAAAACATAAATTATGCTTACCTGATAATTTCATTTCCATTGAGAGTAGGAGAGTCCACGTCTTCATTAATTACTATTGGGAATTAAGAACCTGGCCACCAGGAGGAGACAAAGACACCCCAGCCAAAGGCTTAAATAACTCCCCCACTTCCCTCATCCCCCAGTCATTCTGCCGAGGGAACCAGGAACAATAGGAGAAATATCAGGGTATAAAAGGTGCCAGAAGATGATTAAATTTAGGTCCGCCCGAACGGAGATGCGGACGGGAGCCGCATACTCTCCTTCCCTCGATGGAAATTAAATTATCAGGTAAGCATATTTTATGTTTTCCATCTAAAGGGGAGGAGAGTCCACTGCTTCATTAATTACTATTGGGAACATATACCCAAGCTCTAGAGGACACTGAATGAAACCGAGAGGGTAAAAGGCGGACCCTAATCTGAGGACACCACAGCCTGCAAAACCTTTCTCCCAAAAACAGCTTCAGCAGAAGCAAAAACGTCAATCTTGTAAAACTTTGTTAAAGTGTGTAAGGAGGACCATGTAGCCGCCTTACAAATTTGCTCCATAAAGGCCTCATTCTTGAAGGCAAAAGACAAAGCCACAGCTCTAGTTGAATGAGCCGTTATCCTCTGAGGAGGTTTATGTCCCACTGTCTCATAAGCCAAGCGAATCAAGCTCCTCAACCAAAAAGACAAAGAAGTAGCAGAGGCCCTTTGCGCTTCCCAGAATACACCACAAAAAGAGATGTAGACTGTCTGAAATCCTTTGTAGCCTGAAGATAGAAATTCAAGGCACAAACCACATCCAGTTTATGAAGTAACCTCTCCTTTGAAGAAGAAGGGTTAGGACACAAAGAAGGAACCACTATTTCCTGATTGATATTACGGTTAGACACCACCTTGGGGAGAAACCCCAACCCAGTGTGAAGTACAGCCTTATCCGCATGAAACACAAGATAAGGAGGATCACATTGCAAGGCAGCTAGTTCAGATACTCTGCATGCTGATGCAATAGCCAACAGGAAGAGAACCTAATAGGAAATAGTGGTTCAAACTGAATCTTCTGCAAAACCTTAAGGACTAAGTTTAAGCTCCAAGGCGGAGCTGACTATCTAAAGACAGGCCTGATTCTAGACAGAGCCTGAACAAAAGATTGGATGTCAGGGAACTCAGCAAGTCTCCTATGCAACAAAAGTGATAATGCTGAAATATGTCCCTTTAAGGAACTAGCGGCAAGACCCTTCTCCAAACCATCTTGGAGAAAGGACAGAATCCTGGATACCTTCACCTTATGCCAAGGATATGCATGCTTCTCACACCAGGAAAAAGTAAGTCTTCCACACCTTATGGTAGATGCGATGAGTGACTGGCTTCGTTGCCTGAATTCGAGTATTAATCACACTTTCAGAAAAGCCTCTCTTGGCTAAGACTAGGCGTTCAATCTCCACGCAGTCAGCCTCAGAGAATCTAGATTTCGATGTTGAAAGGGACCCTGTGACAGCAGATCCCTGCGACAGGGCAACCTCCAAGGCGGAGAGGATGACATCCCCACCAGATCCGCAAACCACGTCCTCCACGGCCACGAAGGAGCAAACAGAATGGCCGGGGCCCGCTCCTGTTTGATGCATGCCACTACGTGAGGTAGAAGTGGTAACGGTGGAAAAATGTAAGCTAGGCTGAATCCCTAAGGAACCACTAAGGCATCTTTCAGCTCTGCCTGGGGATCCCTGGACCTCGTCCCGTATCGAGGTAGCTTGCAATTGAGTCTGGACACCATGAGATCTATCTCCGGTGTTCCCCATCTGTGACAAATCTCTGCAAACACCTTGGGGTGAAGAGACCCTTCCCCTGGATGGAAGGATTGTCTGCTCAGAAAGTCAGTTTCCCAGTTGTCCACACCTGGAATGTGAATCGCTGAGAGCGAGCAGTCGTGGGACTCCACCCACTCTAGAATCCTAGACACCTCCCTCATCATGAGGAAGCTCCTCAAACCCCCCGATGGTTGATGTAAGCCACCGAGGTAATGTTGTCGGTCTGGAATCTGATGAAACGGACCAATGTCAGAGTAGGCCATGCCTTCAGAGCATTGTAAATTGCTCGTAGTTCTAGGATGTTGATTGGAAGGAGAGACTCCTCCCTGGACCACTTTCCTTGTGCCATCCTGGCATCTCAAACAGCTCCCCATCCTGTCAGACTGGCGCCCATGGTTACAATCTCCCAGGACGATCTTAAAAAGGATGTCCCCATGGACAGCTGCTCCGGACAAATCCACCAAGAGAGGGAGTTCCATGTCCGAGCATCCATGGAAATCAGCTGTGATAGATGTGAATGATCACCGTTCCACTGACTCAACATGCACAATTGAAGAGGTCTGAGATGGGACCTGGCGAATGGTATGACATCTATGCTTGATACCATGAGACCTATCACCTCCCTACATTGAGCCACTGACGGGCTTGTGGAGGACTGAAGGGCAAGACAGGTGGATGCAAGTTTCCTATGTCGCTGATCTGTGAGAAATATCTTTATGGACATAGAGTCTATTATCGTGCCCAGGAACTCCACCCTGTTGCTTGGAACCAGGGAACTCTTGAGTTGATCTTCCAACCGTGAGATTGGAGCAGAAGGAGAAGAGCCCTTGAATGATACTCTGCGAGGCTGAGGGACAGTGACTGAACTAGGATGTCATCCAGGTAAGGTGCCACCGCAATGCCCCTGGATCTTGCCACTGCAAGCAGCACTCCCAGAACCTTCATAAAGACTCTCAGGGCCGTCGCCGACCAAAAGGAAGGACAACAAACTGGAAGTGTTGGTCCAGAAATGCAAATCTTAGGAACTTGAAGTGGTCCCTGTGAATTGGCACACAGTCCAAGTCTACAAGTCTACAGTTGTCATGAACTTTCCCTCTTGAACTAGGAGCAGAATAGATCGTATTGTTTCCATTTTGAACGATGGAACACTCAGAAAATTGTTTAAACACTTTAGATCCAGAATCGTGCGAAACGTGCCCTTCTTTGGAACCAAAAAAAGGTTGGCATAGTACCCTAGACCCTTTTCTGCTAGGGGTACTGGTACGATAATATAAGGATTATGTGTGAAACAAATATGTTTATAAATCAAATGTAATCCCTAAAGTAGAAAATGGGGAGGGTGCTCAGTGTAGAGAGTATAAGATTGTTGACCAATGTAAAGAAAAGATACACCATAAAGAGCACTCGCTTAGGTACTATTTAGAGTGAAACAACGACATACAGTAGGATAGAATAAAATATAACCTTTATTGGATAAATAGATAAAAGGGGGGACCTTCAATATTAGAATAATAATGAAAAATAAAAAATAATATGTACAGTGTATAACGTTAAGCCCAATTAAATTGCTAGTATAAGAGGTGAGGAGCACCCCAACTATATATGTATATAAAAGGAGACTGGATCAAAATAATAACTATGTATGAAGTAAATAACAAAATAGGAACATAGTCCCACAAGGTCTTTCACTCTAAATAGTACCTAAGCGAGTGCTCTTTATGGTATATCTTTTCTTTACATTAGTCAATTATCTTATTGAGTACCCTCCCCATTTTCTACTTTGGGGATTACATTTGATTTATAAACATATTTGTTTCACACATAATCCTTATATCATCTTGATAACTAACTGTTTATTACAGTATTTCGGTGCGAAATCCACATAAAAAAATATGACCCATTTTAGCCTATCAGATGATCTTCGTAAAAGACAGGACAAACGAGTATCTGACAAAACCTTTGCCTCCTTTGGAGACACACTAAACCTCAATCAGGAAGAACTAGATGACTGGGAAAAAGGTTAGAGACCTTAGGTAATCTTATCTGTAAACATACCAGATCATTTTGGAACAAGAGCACATATGATAAATATTTGGCTAAACATATTGTTCCAAGGGGCTTGAGGGCAAGAATCTTTCCATCTTTTGCAATTCAAATAGATGCATATAAGGACAGATGGGAACAAGCACTTATTAATTGTTCTGAAGTACTAGTAGCTATCCTCTCAGATTATGAGAATGAGGTCATGATAGAACTTGACCAGCAAATAATGAGTGGAATTTGAAATTACATAAATTTGAATCCCTAGATAAATTCAAAACTGCCTATCAAAAACGTAGACAGGAATTGGATAAGAAAGAATCCGAAACCATACAGACAAGTGTGCCAAGATCAAAAGAGATATAAAAGATTTTGAAAAAGGTAGAATTTTTACGTGGGATGATAGAATGCCCAGAAGGAGACAGACTAACACATTACCATCCTCAAAAACTAACACTCTATCATATAATGATTCTTCTTCTGTAGAAGACAGTGATAGGAATACTAAGACAACAAGTGAGAATCAGCAACATACATCCACATCTTTTTTAGAGAGAGGCAACCAACCCACTACAAACAGACAAACAAGAGAGGGACAATGAGGGGTGGGGAAGGGAGGAAGGGCACTTCGAGACAGAATGAGATGGGGTTACAGATCGGACAACCAGCATCGGAGGTGGGAGGATTGGTCAAGGAGACTGTGATGGTGACACAGGAAATAAAGGATGTTCAGATAATTAACTTATCTAATAAAGTAAAGTAAATAAATAAACAACACTCATATCCAAGTCATATCTAGGGGTCTCTCCTTTTCACCCACACCCTCCATCAACAAATTTACATTGATTAAAGATCTTAACTTATTTTGTCATAAATTAACACTAAAATACCCGACAATCCTGGTAATCTTGATGATAAGTTAAGAAAAAAAAATCGAAATTTATGCCACAATTAAATAAATACCCCATGATAGAGGCATTTCTGAAAGTGGTTACGAAAAGAATTATTAAGTATTGATGACATTTGTTCCAAAACCCTCATGAGAAGAGAAAACACAGCACTACAGGAAATAGAAGGGTGGGATGATGTCATCATAAAACCTTCAGATAAAGGTGATAACATCATAATCTGGGACAAGGAACTATATGTTAAGGAAGCAATGAGATAACTCAATGATAAACACTGCTATAAACTTCTTTTCTCTAATCCAATTGAGGGTTTCCTCTCTAAATATCAAAATTTGATAGGAAATGCAAATATATATATCATAACCAGTAAAGAGTGGGACTTCTTAAATACTACATCACCTAAGATATCTTCTTTTTATTTGCTCCCCAAAATACACAAAAACAAAGACAAGCCACCCGGCAGGCCAATAGTTTCCAGCATAGATAGCCTCTGTGAACCTGCTCAGTTTTTGGATATGTGTCTTAGAGACATTGTAATCACCTTACCCTCTTATGTGAGGGATACCATGGATGTTCTATCAAAAATAGAAGGTAAAGTGGTGGAAAATGACACACTTCTGATCACGTGTGATGTATAATCACTCTACACATCCATTAAACACGAGAAAGGCTGCTTAGCGGTACAATACTTTCTAAATATGGAAGCTAATGATAAACAGGAGAGAGACAGGTTTATTCTAAAGCTATTACAATTTGTTCTAGAACATAACTTCCTTGTATTTAATGACCGTTTTTACCTAAAAACCCAAGGTACTGTCAGGGGCTCCTCATGTGCTCCCACCTATGCCAATATCTATCTGGGCTGGTGGGAGAGGGAGACTGTCTTTGGGGATACTTATACAGAATATATTGATAACATCTTACTATGGGTGCGATATATATTGATGACCTACTGATTCTGTGGAAAGGAGAAGCAAATAAGTTTAAAGATTTTATTGAAAAACCTAATAATAATTATCTGAACTTAAAGTTAACTTAATGTGTGAGTACTGAAGCAGTTGAATTTCTTGATGTTAAGATCTATAAGGATGAGAATGGTCATCTAAACACAGACCTATTCAGAAAACCAACGGCTGCAAACTCCATTCTTGAATTTAACAGTTGTCACTCATGGCCTGCGAAAAAAGCAATCCCAGTTGGCGAATTCCTTTGATTAAGAAGTAACTGCTCAGACTCACAAACTTTCTTTATAAGATCAAAAGAACTTAAGCAGAGGTTGAAGTCAAGAGGGTATACTTGTAGAGTCATCAAGAAGGCAAATCATCAAGCACTACACACAGATAGAGTTAGTCTTCTGACACCTAAAATTAAAACTAACATCAGGGGCGTGTCTTGACCACGGCCATGATAAGCAGCAAACTTGGGAAGCTCCTCTAGCAAATTTAGAAACACGTTGTTTGTCTCCTCTCAAACTCGGGATCCTGCTTTGCAAGTTATCATGCTAACAAAGGAGAAGACTTGGAACTGAACAATACCTTCATTTTCACAATCTTACAAGCTATATCCAACCTGTTCTGGTTTAGAATGAAGGCCGCGATATCATTACACACATGTATTACCCCCCTCAGTTAATCAAGTAACCGAGTAGAGCAGTGCTTACCTGCTACCACTCTCAGCATATGACCACAAACGATTATCCCTAGTAAGGAGACTGGGATAAATTAATTTTCTCATGGCGACTGACCTTAGAGTCCGGATTCATGCGCTCATGAGACAGGTGGCTACACATACAGCGATACTTACATCAGAGATCAGATGTGCTTCATCCAGCATCTACATAAGGGAACTTACAATTATACCCGATGCTTGCTGGGATGATGTTTGGAGTAGTACTGTAAGTCACTCTAAAGGCTATTGTCAATTTTTGTTTCAGTTTGGCCAAGTATAAACTTTACAAGTCAAATTTCCCCTAATAAGGGGCTTTTGTCAAACTACAAGGTTTTAAAACATTGCCTAACTGTCCAATTTGAAGATGTGCTTATTTCTAGATGTGTAAATACATAAACCAAAATTAAAGCAAGGTACACAATAAGCATCTAGAGCAAGTATTTACCTCTGTGACCACATTCAGTACTACACCTACTGAAATATATATATATATATATGTTTGAAACATTATGTATAAACAAGTTCTATATTTAAAGTCATTTAACTATTATTTATCTGTTCTTCCCAGTCTACTGCTGCACAGGATCGATGTAAACAAAGCAGTGAGTGACCACAAAATCAGACACCTGCAGATAACTTCCCCACCTGATGAGTAAAGGACTATACTTGTCCTGATAGGCCACTCACTCCTTTATATGGATCCTGAGCAGCAGAGACTGATATCTCTGATGAAGCGCATGTGCTCATGCGCGAAACGCGTACGATTGGAGCTTACCTTGCATCCAGAAAGCCTACTCTGCAATAAACCTTTTTACTGACACTTGGACTCAGCCTTCCTTTTTCCTCATCTTGTATGCATCCGGCGGCAGGAGTTAGCTGAGTCCTACGCTTGAAACGGCACACTGCATTAATTGTGACTCCAAATGGTATTCACTCTTCCGCCCCGCTGTCGTCATCACACAGACGCCTGGATTCCAACCCCACAGGGACCCGTAGAGCCGCGCAAGATTAGAGCGACGCGCTCACACCATCAACGAGAGGAGAGTCCCTTGCTAGTGAGGTCATCAAGACCCGACACGCATAGACGCCGAGGACGGGCAAGCAAGCGGACACACTGAGGGAGAGCAGACGACCTAGGGACCATACAGGAGAATCTACTCCAGGTCGCAGGCATACCTTGCCTCCCCTAACCTCAAGAATCTCACACAAGCAACCCGGCTCCAAAATCGGGTCCCTCCCAGGAACGACTTCCTTTACGATCAGCTACCAAGCGGCCTAGGACAGAGACTGTCATCAGTGAGTACCCTTTTTGCATTGGTATACATATTTGCACTGTACTATGATGTCGGTGATCTTGACCATTCAATGATACACCTTAAAGAACTCAGACTTTCCATCTAACATAAATAAAGATACAATATTATATCGATTTAAGGGGTACAGCATATGGACTTGCCTTTACATCCACCCCCTCCATGAACCTGAGTTTCCATATTGGTTAACACCGACCATATTAGAACTTTTTCATCGTCATTGACTTTCTTTGCAATACCATAAGCAGTTTGGTGATCTATAATTGCATTAACTACTGAGCAGGAGTCCTAATCAGCCGAATCTAATCTCTAATTTAACCCACTACCAATATCAGCTATTCAAGTCTTATACTAATAAGGGTTGGACACTGCCACTTTTTCATTTACTATTAGCTATTTACTGCTTTTTTCTATATGTTAACTCTATGTACTGGTACATCAATTTTGTATTAGACCAGTACAAACAGCATTACACATTTTTCTAACTATAGCACATTTAAAGCATAAATAGCATCTGCATTTTAGTATCCAAACTGTTAACATCATTCCAAGTGCATTGTGCCAACTTCACTTTAAGAAACCAGTTCTCCTTGATCCCTGTTTAGGATCTTTATCCTCTTCAAAGTTTCTTAAATCTAACAATAGGCTTTTTTACATACACATTGTTTTGCATTAGCAAACTAACTATATCTAAACAGTTAGACATACTAGCTTACCATTATGGCTGAAAGTAACACTCTCACAGGAGTAGTAGACACAGACCGAAGAAAACTCATAATGAGTACAGCACTAAAAGGTAACTCCCCTAGAACAGATGAACCATTGGAGAGGGATCTAACTAATATTTTTTCTAACCTAGAAAACATTAAATACAAAGAAAGCAATCTTTGGTGGGATATAGAGTTCTTAGAACTCTATATCAACGAAAGAAAAGTCCCAAGGGGGCTTAGGATGAAGAAATATCCATCCTTTGCTCGACACAATCAAAGCTTTATGGATGAATGGAACAATAATTTGACCAACTGCTCCATCATTCTGATGAAGCAGCTGCTCAAACACAAGAAAGAAGAGAGGGATTCCCTATTAACACAGATAGAAGAGACCTTAGAGTCTCTTAAACCATTTGAACAGACTAAGAAATATATAGATTACAAAACTCAATTGGATTCAACCATGCAACAACTAGATTCTACACTATCAGAAAGAAAAGTTAGTAAATACCAGAGAGATGTAAAGGATTACGAATTAGATATCGTATACTCCTGGCAGAAAGACAAACCATACAGACATAAAGAGGAAGAAACACAAGCACACACCTCGAATGAAGAAACAACAAGTCATAGTACCTCTGATGGCAGAATCAAACTATCAACACTAGTACAAACACCGATTACCAGTAGTACACCAAAAAAGGATTTACCACTACGTTACCCAAGCAGAATAAAAAAGACCACACAAAATAAGTAGGATCAGTAATCAATCTATCTAACATCAGTTTCAATAGTTCACAAATTAGCTTACTAAACAAAGGGTTATCCTTTGCTCCCTCCACCAACTTTGATCTGTTTTCCACTATTTTGGATATTAATGCCTTGGTTAGAAAAATAACACTATATAAGCATTTCTCACAAATCACATACACTGATAATGAACAAGAGAATAGTTCACAGCCAGAAAATACAGCACAAAAAAATGCTGATTCCATAGGCTTACAATTTAGAGATCTTTGTGACTTGAACACACTCACTTCACTTCAAGCCATCACTCTTAGAGAAGCCAGCATTCATGACACAGTTCCTATATTCAAAACCCTATCACATACTAAATCTTACTTCTACCCAGTCCACAGTAGAAGCGAAGCAATAGAGATGTTCCAAAACCTTGTAGAGCTGGAACTCACTAGTTTACATTCCTCCTTAGAGAATGTTTCCAACTCCATCACTAACCCCACAAGTAAACACAATCTACCTATCAGTGAGCAATTGGCACTTAAATCACTCAGCACCAACAAAGATATAGTGGTCACCCCAGCAGACAAAGGAGGAGCTATAGTAATCCTCAACACTGAAGACTACAAAAGAGAGGTATACAGACAACTAAATGATAATGAGACATACTCAAAATTGACCTACAATCCGACACATAAATTCAAACAAGAACTTCATAATTTATTAGATTCTGCAGTAGAAGAGGGGCATCTAACTCAAGAAACAGCTGCTTATTGCCTAGTAGAATACCCTACCATCCCTACGTTTCGCACAGTCCCTAAAATATATAAGACTCTTACTGACACACCTGGCAGACCTATAGTAGCCAGCAGAGGCTCACTGTGCGAAAGAGTAGGGAACTGGCTAGACAATATATTACAACCCATAGTCAAATCCCTGCCAGGGTACATACGTGATAGCACACATCTAATACAACAAATTCAAGTAATAACATGGCAGGAAAATTATACTTGGTTATCTATAGATATTTCAGCTCTTTACTCGAGCATTCCCCATGAGGAAGGCCTCACAGCTCTGACATACATGTTAAGGAGACACACCAGTTATTCAGAGGAATTCATTACATTCCTTGAGGAACTCACGAGATTCCTTCTCACACACAACTACTTTGTCTTCGAGGGCCATTACTACCTCCAGAAATGTGGCACCGCCATGGGGGCCAAGTTTGCCCCCTCATATGCAAACTTGTATATGGGGTACTTCGAACATCTTTATCTTTTTGGGGGTGGACTGGCCCTCGAGGACAAAGTAGTTGTATACGGCAGATTTATAGATGACCTAATTCTGATTTACAAGAAGAACACAGAACTTACCATCCAAGAGATCATCAATCATTTCAATAATAATACACTCAATTTGACATTTCAAAATGATGATCACATCATTAATTTCCTAGACCTCACACTAGAACACAACAATGCAGGAGAAATTTTAACTAGTACCTTTAGAAAACCTCTAGCAAGAAATACGATACTAAGAGCAGACTCTTGCCATGCTCCACACACACAAAGAGGCATCCCTAAGGGTCAATACCTCAGACTGCGGAGAAATTGCAGTTCTCTCCAGTTATACATCAAACAAGCAGATGAACTCACAAACAGACTAGTAGCCAGAGGCTACAGAAAAAGCTTGCTTCTCAAAACCAAATCTCAGGTAATGAGAATGGATAGGACACTATTGTTAACTAGCAAAGTAGTCAAAACCACATCCAACAGAAATGATACAAAACAAGACATATGTTTTGTCACGAATTATAGTAACCAATTTTACACCATCACTAGAATTATCAAGAAGTATCTACCTGTTCTCAACAGTGATACCATTCTAAGGGATAAACTACAGAAACATATTAGATTTGTAGCCAAAAAAGCACCAACAATACGAGACAAGATCACACATAAGTTTCATAGTAAAATCCCACCAACTACTAATTGGCTAAACCCCACAAAAGGAAACTACAGATGTGGCCGAGTACCATGTAAAAGTTGTAAATATACTGATAAGTGCCTAACATTCACTTCCTCGCAAACCAACAAATCATATCCCATTACTACTAGAATGGACTGCACATCAACATACATAATTTATTTGATCACATGTTCATATTGCCAACAACAATACGTTGGCATCACTACACGCCCCTTAAAAGATTGTATAAGAGAACATCTCCTATCCATAGAGGAAGAATTCCCCAGAACACCGGTAGCCAAACACTTTCACACACATTCACAAAAACTGACCCACTTTACATTCAAAGCAATTGAACACATAATAAACAATCCCCTGGGAGGAGATAGGAATAAAACACTATCCAAAAGAGAAGTACACTGGATCTTCATGTTGCAAACTAGGGCACCACAAGGCATGAACAAAAGATATGATGTGAATCTATATATTGAGTGAATAGGATCCTCTTCTACCATTCATCCAAACTGTTTCTAGATTTAAAATATCCCCGGACAAAAGATAGAAAATCTTAGAGAAAAGAAAGAAACTAGAAGAATAAATTAAAAGATATATACATAAAAGAATCCAACAATAGTCTCAGTTTAGGCTCAGTTGGACTTATCCCTCTTCCAATAATAGATAGATCATTTTTTCCTTTAGCTTATCTATAGATTTTTTTTTATCATGCTTATCTAATAGTCTTAATCCCTTACCCCGTGTTGTTATTCACAACAGGCAAGGCAGCTAACACACTCCAGCATTCCCCTATAGTATCATATAACAGAAATTTTCTCCTTTATTATTGTTAATATTTATTTCAGAGAAGTTTTCCATCTACTGTTTACATATTTATTTAACATCATTAGTGATACACAACTATGAGTCAAACATTATTAGGGGATTTTAGGCATATAGTATAGTAAATATATACTTTCCTAGTGGCTTTACAGAAGCAACTCACAAATGCAGCTTAGTAAAGCTAGTTACAAAGTTATTAGATCACAGAATGTTATTAATCATTTTAATGCATGATGATGTTTGGAGTAGTACTGTAAGTCACTCTAAAGGCTATTGTCAATTTTTGTTTCAGTTTGGCCAAGTACAAACTTTACAAGTCAAATTTCCCCTAATAAGGGGCTTTTGTCAAACTACAAGGTTTTAAAACATTGCCTAACTGTCCAATTTGAAGATGTGCTTATTTCTAGATATGTAAATACATAAACCAAAATTAAAGCAAGGTACACAATAAGCATCTAGAGCAAGTATTTACCTCTGTGACCACATTCAGTACTACACCTACTGAAATATATATATATATATATATATATATATATATATATATATGTTTGAAACATTATGTATAAACAAGTTCTATATTTAAAGTCATTTAACTATTATTTATCTGTTCTTCCCAGTCTACTGCTGCACAGGATCGATGTAAACAAAGCAGTGAGTGACCACAAAATCAGACACCTGCAGATAACTTCCCCACCTGATGAGTAAAGGACTACACTTGTCCTGATAGGCCACTCACTCCTTTATATGGATCCTGAGCAGCAGAGACTGATATCTCTGATGAAGCGCATGTGCTCATGCGCGAAACGCGTAAGATTGGAGCTTACCTTGCATCCAGAAAGCCTACTCTGCAATAAACCTTTTTACTGACACTTGGACTCAGCCTTCCTTTTTCCTCATCTTGTATTTTACATAAGGACAAGTCAGATAACGGAGCTGATTTTGAAGAGCAAATTGGTCTGGCAGAAGACCTCCACATCATGAGTGGAAAACGTGGTATGGCGGGTCACCCTGGGGGTTGGAGACTCCATCTACTCCTCACCTGTTGGTGTTCATGCAACTGCCCTGCAACACGATACCACAAAGAAGTAGCAATCTAGCACCTAAGAAGTGGGCTGCTCACTGGAGAAGGCGGCATCAGACAATATTACTTAAAGGAGATGTGTTATGGGACCTGGGCGGTTGTGGCCCTCATGTCACTATTCGAGTCACATGGCCGGGAGGTCTGGTTAATTATAACTGGTAAATGGACTATTATTGGAGCAACTAGTGGATCTGCAGACTACATATGACCCCTTATATTCTTCTTTTACTTTGAACTATGCAAATAACGCTGAGGCTTCTGCTGGTTGCAGGCTTGGAACGATTTAGTATTGCTGTGTGTGTTTTTGTACACTGCCTTATTTAAGCATGTTATCTCTCTCTTCAATATCTCACATGGGATACAATTTATATCTAAATCTCCCAACAGTAAAAAGATAAATCCTTTTATATTGCAGCACACCACTATTTTTGCAAGTTTGCTTCAGATGGTCTCTATTACCTATTCCCGCAAATGTAAAAAAATCCTAGGACCGATGGTTGTTTAGGGCTAACAATTAGGATATAGAATATATTAGACCCATATTTTTTTTTTTTGTTTCTCTCCACTGTGCTATGATCCACGTAAGGTATAAAGAGCAATTAAGGGACTTCTTTCTCTAACTCGGGCCTACTGCCTGCGGCCGAGGCAGTGGGTCATAAGAGTGATTTTGTTACCCTGTTATCACAGAGCTTTGGTGGAGTGACACAGAGAGCCCCTATGTTCATACAACCCCATCACTGAGACCATGACCACTTAGCATATATAATTTTACAGGTCGTGCCAGTGTATTCTCTTTTCCAACACACCAAATATCTAATTTACAAAATAGAAGGTATAGCTCTAAATAAGATATGCCATGAGAATTGCTATCTTCTTATAATAAGGAAATACATTTATGCCCTCCTAGCTTCTCTTAGGATACAACCTAGATACATTTCTAATGTCTCCTCACTTGTTTTGTTTTATTCATAACCCTATTGAGGTCTTCCAGCATGTACTATGAGCTATTCTGAGACCTGATCATTAGGACACCATGTTAAATTTTGTACTGCTCTGTGGGTTATAATATATATTGAATAAGAACAAGATATAAACTACCCTATATAGGGTTTGTAGCTTACTGCAGTTTAACTTCTTCAGCAACAGCTATTTCCTTTATGGACAAGGTTATAATCTAGGTACTTCCGAGTCCTGGTTATTTTATTCTCTCATTTAGCTCATTTGGTGATAATATTTATTTACAGTCTAACTTACTACTATATGCAATATCATTATTAATCTATTGCTACAATTTAAAGCTAAGTCACATAGGGCCTCAGACTTTCATTCATACTAAGGCCCAAAAGCGCCCATTACTCCTCACAGTTTATACCAGATGTTCAATGCTAACAAACACATTAAGATACTGGATGCTCTACAGTTTTTCAGGCATGCCAGTTCCGCTGCATGCGTTAGTCACATGAGAACCTTAAGAATTACAGGTTATACTAAAGGGGAATTTATCCAGTATTAATCTTCATTTTTATTATTTTATGAGAACACAACGTTAAAAGCTATATTATTGTTTACTATTTCAGCGAGAGTACAATTTTCTATCTCAGAAACTATTTTTGCTTGTATATAAAATGGCCCATATTTGAGCTACTATATCATACAACTTGTTATTATTCCCTTCTTACTCATATAATTTTGACCCTCACTTCTCATAATGTTATGTAAGATATCACTTTACAAGGCGATTTAATTAACCAGGGAGGAAAGTTTAATTTTATAATTTCAGAGAAAGAGGTATCATATCGCTTTCTATATTTAAGACATGTATGGTTATTTGAGAATACCTGTGTGACAATTGTGTTTGTACCTGTTATTAGTTGCCTTCAGAATTGTTAATCAGGAGTTCTTTATGTGTAAACCTATGTTCTGCTTTATTTTATTATTTACATTTGCAATCAACTTTAGAGCATTTCCTTGGAAAACATGTATGCAGTTATTTCAGATTCCATTTATGTCAACATAGAGTGACTGTTGTATTACGAAATACCTCAATAAAAAACTTTGATTTAATTTTTTTTTTTTTTTTTAAAAACAAAAAAAAAACTAACATCAATGATAAGAGGGTGAGATTTGTAACCACCTATAATGAGAAACACAGTGAGATCATAAATATTCTAAATAAACACTCTGACATTTTGAGAGCGGATGATGACCTGAAAGAAACTGTGGGTGAACGTGTGTCTGTTGGAAAAGGGCACCGACTTTGAGTAACAAATTAGTCAGAAGCCATTTCGTAAGGAAAAAAAGACAGCAGTCTATTATTGGCACCTACAGCTGTGGCTCATGCTCCTTTTGTAAATAAATGTTTAACATGAGAGAAATTAGAACATTCCCAGAAAGAGTAAACAAAACACTTATGGATTATGCCAATTGCAGAACAAAGAATGTTATTTATTGTTTGCAATGTGACTGTCCAAAGATTTATGTTGGTATAACAACAAGGGAACTACGTATCCGTCTGGGTGAACATCTGAATAACATCAAAAACAGTGTAGCGAGACATTTTCTCAAATACCACAAAGCAAAACCAGATATAAAAATGTCAGTTCTGCAAGTAATCAAAGCAGGCATACGAGGGGGTAACATTGAATGCACCCTATTACAACATGAAAGTAAATGGATATTTTTACTGAACTCAATGACTCCTAATGGGATGAATGAGAATAATGGTTTTGGCTCATTCCTGTGATCATACCTGAGGATATGTATCAAAGTGTCCTTAGAATCACTCTTCTACCTGTTACCATCATTGAAACACTGCACAATGATAATTTCCCCATTCTGTAAATACTCGGGTGATATTTTGCCCGACATACCTGTTTTTTTTTTTTTTATTACCCATTCACATGCTGGATGTTATTTCCATCTGTATTGATCTATACTACTATTTTTCTGATGATATGTGCGCTTCAATCGCCCTCTAACATATTGTGAAGTTAGAATACGATATCTATGATTAGAGAGAAAACACGCTATGACATCATATATAAAGTTTACGGACTAATACTGACTTACATGGTGGTGGATTAATACCATTAACCATATTGCTACTTTTTCTAATAATTTCCATAACTGATGACATGTATTTAGATGTCTTATATTTGCTTCTGGTATTCTCACTAAGTTGGCAATATTGACACATATCTTTATAAGCTCATATATGTTATTACATACTAGATATTACTTCATTTGCATAAAACATGCGGTCTACACTATTATTTTCAGGTTAATATCTGTGATTTACATATCAAATCATATATTGCAAATTTGGTAACTGTTGATCCACCTGGATGCGTAAGTATAAATTACTAATCTAACACTTAGTGACTTGGATGAAACTCAACTACTAATAGAAATAGGTAAGGCTGCTAATAACAGTGCTGTAATTATTGGAGATTTTAACTACCCTGATATAAACTAAAAGTAATTCAGCTAAGGGGGGTAGATTTATAAATGTTCTCAGGGATAACTTCTTGTCACAATTAATAGAGGAGCCAACTAGGAGTAACGCTATATTGGATTTAGTGCTATCAAATAATACAGATATAATATCAAACATAGAAGTCAAAGAACATTTGGGTAACAGTGATCATAACATGGTCACATTTGAAATTTCTTTTCATAAGCAGTGTCTTAAAGGTTTAACCAAGACTTTTAATATTAAGAAAGCAAAATTCAACGATTTAAGGAAATCATTAAATAATATAAATTGGGACAAAGTATTCTCTAATAAAAATACAGAGGATAAATGGATAACATTTAAAACTTTGTTAAATAAATATACATATCAACAAATACCATATGGTTATAAAAATAAAAAATTCAAGCCAATGTGGCTGAATATAAATGTGTTAAGAGAAATTAGAAAAAAATGTAGGGCATTTAAATATTCAAAGAAAATAGTACAGACTCAAAATTCCATATTTATAAGGAATGTAACAAAGCATGCAAAAAAAGCAATCAAATTAGCCAAAATTGAAAATGAAAAATTAATTGCAAAGGATTCTAAATCTAACCCTAAAAGGTTCTTTAAGTACATAAAAAATCTAAGAAAGACAATATAGGTACAGGTAGAGTTAGAGGTAGCATGATTAACAGTGACAGGGAGAAGGCTGAGATACTAAACCAGTTTTTTTCTTCAGTATACACAAGAGAGGAACCATTGGATGACATTTTGGAACAAAATAGAACATGCCAGCCCATACCATTAATTGGTTTATGTATAGAGGATATCAGGAACAAATTGGATAATGTTAAGGTAAATAAAACTCCAGGCCCAGATGGAATACACCCAAGGGTGTTAAGGGAACTTAGCACTGTTATAGACAAACCTCTACTCTAATTTTTCAAGACTCATTATCCTCAGGCATGGTACCCAAGGATTGGCGTAAAGCTGATGTGGTGCCACTCTTCAAAAAGGGAAGTAGGGATGATCCAGGAAGCTATAGACCAGTTAGTCTGACATCAATAGTGGGGAAGATATTTGAAGGGATTATAAGGGATTATATTGATGAGCATATTCGTATAAACAAGATTATGAGTTCTAATCAACATGGTTTTAGGAGAAATAGATCATGTCAAACTAATCTAATTAGATTCTATGAGGAAGTGAGTAAAAATATAGATAAAGGGGAATCAGTTGATGTGATATACTTAGATTTTGCAAAGGCGTTTGATACAGTGCCACATGAGAGATTAATGCACAAAATTAGGAGACTTGGAATAGCTGAAATGTTAGTTTGTGGATAAATAACTGGATAAAAGATAGGGAGCAACGAGTAGTAGTAAATGGATCATATTAAGATTGGACAAAGGTAATCAGTGGAGTACCCCAGGGATCAGTGCTAGGCCCTATTCTTTTTAATATTTTTATAAATGACTTGGAGCTAGGATTAAATAGCGACATCTCTATTTTTGCAGATGATACCAAGTTAAGTAAGGTTATTAGGTCAGAGCAGGATGAACTTTTGTTACAAAGGGACCTGCAAAAATTAGAAGTATGGGCAGGTAAATGGAAAATGAGATTTAATACGGGAAAATGCAAGGTTCTACATTTTGGAAGTAAAAATAAGCAGGCAACGTATTATTTAAATGGGACAAGACTTAGCCAAACACAGGAGGAAAAGGATTTGGGGGTAGTAATAGATAACAAGCTAAAGATGGGTGCACAATGCAGGGCAGCAGCTTCAAAGGCTAATAAGATACTAGCATGTATTAAAAGAGGCATTGACTCAAGGGAGGAAAGCATCATTCTGTCACTATATAAAGCCCTGGTAAGACCTCACCTTGAGTATGGAGTGCAGTTCTGGGGACCAATCGCAAAAAAAGATATTGCAGAACTAGAAAAAGTCCAGAGAAGGGCCACAAAGCTAATAAGGGGATTGGAGAATTTAACCTATGAGGAGAGGCTAGCCAAACTGGGTCTGTTTTCTTTAGAAAAAAGGCGCGTAAGAGGTGACATGATTACTTTATATAAATATAGTCAAGGCCCATATACAGAGATTTGCACAAGCTCTGTTTATTCCAAGAAAATTGTTTGTGACCAGAGGTCACAATTTAAGGTTGGAGAAATGGAGATTTAATCTCCTGCAATGGAAATGTTTTTTCACTGTAAGAGCAATAAAAGTGTGGAACTCATTACCAAAGGAGGTAGTGAATGCCAATACCCTAGATACATGTAAAAATTATTTGGATACATTTCTGTCTATAAACAAAATTCATGGATATGATTGCTAGTTTTAAATGGGTCACCTTTTAGTGGGATTATTTAATCTTAACTGGAGCTTTTTGTATATATTTTAGATTTGAATAGGTTGAACTCGATGGACTTCGGTCTTTATTCAACCTCATCTACTATGTTACTATGTTACTCTCCTTGGCTATTTTATTAATGGATAACAGCTGGTATGATTTTAACAGATCTGCCCTAGATGCATTGTGATTAAACACCAAGATGACTTGACTGTAATTTTGTATAATATCTCACAGGTTACATATAATTGTTTCTCCCCACTCACTAACATTCATTGTGAGGTTTATCAGCAATAATCAATTTTGGAAGATTTCCACTTAAAATTGCGATTTTTACCATTTCACTGGTATTTGCATATATACTTGCATATAGCGTTCTGTTTTGCAATAAGCCCATATATATTGATGATAGAAACTCTCAATAGGATCTAACTATACATTTTCTAAATAACAGTGAGCAATCATAGACGAGATCGGCAGTAGTGATTTCCACTCTGTTTAATGGATAACATGTAACACGCTGCCTTTTGTTTATAGTTACGATCTCCAACCAATCACTGAAAGGTGTGTTAACGCTTAACCAATCCAATTAACATGCTGACGAAACATCGTCACTTCCTGTTCTAATTACAATTTACAATGACCTGATAGGCTCTGCAGTGGGCGTGTGAACCACACGACCTACTGATTGGTCAATTTAGCATTCTTAAGGGTAGATCCAACGACTACCGGGTTCGCCTTTTGAAGAAGCTGAGGCGAAATGTGCATCAAGGCGACATTTCTCTGTGCATAACGTTAATTGTGTATATGTGTGAAAATTTTTCCACATATATTTAGTATATATATATATGATCTTATAAGCTTTATGGTATTTTGGGGACTGGTATATAGGATATTGGTACCGGATTGGGGAACATATCCCTTACATCTAGCCACATACTAGTACTTTAACCTGGTCACTTACTATAGTCTAACTGCCACTTGCTCTATATTATTTGTCTTAGCCAGCTGTGTGAAATATATTCCACAGTGACTGAATATTTACTTGACATTACGCTATAGTATAGTTATATCAACTTGGTGGTACGTTATCACCGGACCTTGTGGAACTATGTTACTATTTTGTTATTTACTTTATACATAATTATTTTGATCCAGTCTCCTTTTATATACATGCTATTCCTAAAGCCCGTTCACACGGGCCAATTTTTTGCAGTACAGCAGTCCCACCCCTTGCGCTCTCTCCCTCCCCCTCTCTTTTGCTCTCTCTCTCCCCCCCCCCTCTCTTTTGCTCTCTCTCTCTCCCTCTCTTTTGAGCTCTCTCTCTCCCCCCTCTCTTTTGAGCTCTCTCTCTCCCCCTCTCTTTTTCTCTCTCTCCCCCCTCTCTTTTGAGCTCTCTCTCCCCCCTCTTTTGAGCTCTCTCTCCCCCCTCTTTTGCGCTCTTTCTCCCCCCTCTCTTTTGCGCTCTCTCCCCCTCTCTTTTGCGCTCTCTATCCCCCCTCTATTTTGCTATCTCTCTCCCCACCCTCTCGCTCTCCCCTCTCTATCTCTGCCCCCTCTCTATCTCTCTCCCCTCTCTATTGCGCGTCCGCAACAGACCACGCCCCTTTCACGACCATTCATGCCTGGCCACGCCCACTTCTGCCACAGGTCGGCTAGAGACTCAAAGTCCAGGTGTGTTTGTCCTTGTGCTGTCTCTACTGCGCATGACAGTTTTGGACAAACACACTTGGCCTTTTATATTATAGGATATAGTTGGGGTGCTCCTCATCTCTTATACTAGTAATTTAATTGGACTTAACATTATACACTGTACATATTATTTTTTATTTTTTATTTTTATTCTAAAAGAGGGTTCCCCCCCCCCTTTTATATATTTATCTATCAAATAAAGGTTATATTTTATTCTATTCTACTGTATGTCGTTGTTTCTTTTACTCATAATAGTACATAAGCGAGTGCTCTTTATGGTGTATCTTTTCTGTATACTGGTAAGATAACCCTGAGAGAGGCGAGATCTCTCACACACTCTAGAAAGGCCTCTCTCTTCTATGGTCTTAAAGACAGGTTTGAAGGGAGGGATCTGCCCTTGGGCAGATGGGATCTGCACCCTATCCTGTAACCCTGGGAGACAACTTCTAGAACCCAAGGGTCCTGAACGTCCTGCAACCATGCATCTGAGAATAGAGACAATCTGCCCCCTACGTGATCCGGAGACCGGTCTGGGGCCGCCCCTTCATGCCGATTTCATCTCAACGGGCTTCTTGCTCTGCTTAGACTTGTTCCAAGATTAAGCCGGCTTCCAAGATCCCTTGGACTGTTCCATTTTCACAGTTGGTTGCTGGTGCTGGGCCTCGTCAGCATGAAAGGGACGAAAAGTAGATCCCTTAGGCTTAGCCTTCTTATCCTGTGGTAGGAAAGCTCCCTTGCCACCTGTAACCATGGATATGATCGAATCCAATCCTGGCCCAAACAGGATCTTTCCCTAAAAAGGCAGAGACAACAGCCTCGATTTAGAGGTCATGTCCGCAGACCAAGATTTTAGCCACAGAGTCCTGCGCGCTAAAACAGAAAAACCTGACACCTTAGCATTCAGGCGAATAATTTGCAAATTGGCATCACAGATGAAAAAAATGTTGACCTTCAGTGCCTTAATCTTCTCCTGTATCTCGTCGATGGGTGTGTCCCCCGTCGACCATTTAACACAGGGATTGTCAGGATTGCCTTCTCTATTTCCCTACACTGTACCTTTAAGCAGCTATGTGCTTCTCTCCTGATTATTTATATCTCCCTAATAACAACATACCTTGCTGGATTATTGTTAACCCTGCCCTCTTGGTAGGTGTGTCCACAATCTGCTCTAGCCTAATGCTACTTCCAGATCTGCTGCCAACCTGCTAGCCGCAGCATCTACCTACGTTTGTGCTTCCTCTGGTTCTTGTATGATTCACGGATCTCTCCTCTGCGCTATTCCTGCATTCCTCCATGTAGCGTCTCAGAGTGAACTGCGCTGACGTCATCAGCTACTGCCGTTCAACTCCTCTGTGTAACCAGCCTGCTGCATCAAGGCAGGAATCGCCAAGAACTAACTGTGCAGCTAATCTTCACCACTTGATTCCTGAATATCCTCTGCATCTCTTCCCAGCAGTTCAGCTATAATCAGGTCGTATATACTACACTTTATACATCTGTTATTATTCTTGCACTGATACCAAGAAGCTAAGGCCTAGATTTAGAGTTTGGAGGTAGCCGTCAAAACCAGCGTTAGAGGCTCCTAACGCTGGTTTTAGACTACTGCCGGTATTTGGAGTCAGCCAGGAAAGGGTCTAACGCTCACTTTTCAGCCGTGACTTTTCCATACCGCAGATCCCCTTATGTCAATTGCGTATCCTATCTTTTCAATGGGATCTTTCTAACTCCGGTATTTAGAGTCGTGGCTGAAGTGAGCGTTAGAAATCTAACGACAAAACTCCAGCCGCAGAAAAAAGTCAGTAGTTAAGAGCTTTCTGGGCTAACGCCGGTTTATAAAGCTCTTAACTACTGTGCTCTAAAGTACACTAACACCCATAAACTACCTATGCGCCCCTAAACCGAGACCCCCCCACATCGCCGCCACTTTATAAAAATTTTTAACCCCTAATCTTCCGCTCCGTAACACTGCCGCCAACTACGTTATCCCTATGTACCCCTAATCTGCTGCCCCTAACACCGCCGACCCCTATATTATATTTATTAACCCCTAATCTGCCCCCCACAACGTCGCCGCCAGCTACCTACACTTATTAACCCCTAATCTGCCGTCCGCACGCCGCCAGCTACATTATAGCTATGTACCCCTAATCTGCTGCCCCTAACACCGCCGACCCCTATATTATATTTATTAACCCCTAATCTGCCCCCCACAACGTCGCCTCCACCTGCCTACACTTATTAACTCCTAATCTGCCGAGCGGACCACAATGCTATTATAATAAAGTTATTAACCCCTAATCCGCCTCACTAACCCTATAATAAATAGTATTAACCCCTAATCTGCCCTCCCTAACATCGCCGATACCTAACTTCAAACATTAACCCCTAATCTGCCGACTGGAGCTCACCGCTATTCTAATAAATGTATTAACCCCTAAAGCTAAGTCTAACCCTAACACTAACACCCCCCTAAATTAAATATAATTTAAATCTAACAAAGTTAATTAACTCTTATTAACTAAATTATTCCTATTTAAATCTAAATACTTACCTGTAAAATAAACCCTAATATAGCTACAATATAAATTATAATTATATTATAGCTATTTTAGGATTAATATTTATTTTACAGGCAACTTTGTATTTATTTTAACCAGGTACAATAGCTATTAAATAGTTAAGAACTATTTAATAGCTAAAATAGTTAAAATAATTACAAAATTACCTGTAAAATAAATCCTAACCTAAGTTACAATTAAACCTAACACTACACTATCAATACATTATTTAAATACAATATCTACAAATAAATACAATGAAATAAACTAACTAAAGTACAAAAAATAAAAAAGAACTAAGTTACAAAAAATAAAAAAATATTTACAAACATTAGAAAAATATTACAACAATTTTAAACTAATTACACCTACTCTAAGCCCCCTAATAAAATAACAAAGCCCCCCAAAATAAAAAAATGCCCTACCCTATTCTAAATTAAAAAAGTTCAAAGCTCTTTTACCTTACCAGCCCTGAACAGGGCCCTTTGCGGGGCATGCCCCAAAGAATTCAGCTCTTTTGCCTGTAAAACAAAACACATACAATACCCCCCCAAACATTACAACCCACCACCCACATACCCCTAATCTAACCCAAACCCCCCTTAAATAAACCTAACACTAAGCCCCTGAAGATCTTCCTACCTTATCTTCACCATACCAGGTTCACCGATCGGTCCTCGGAAGTGTTGATCCAAGCCCAAGCGGGGGGCTGAAGAGTGACGTCCATCCTCGGGCTGAAGTCTGGATCCAAGCGGCGGCTGAAGAAATCCATCATCGGGCTGAAGTCGGAAGTCCATCAACGGGATGAAGTCTTCTATCAAGCCGCATCTTCAATCTTCTTTCTTCTGGAGCGGAGCGGAACCATCTTCTTCCAAGCCGACGCGGAACATCCTCTTCAACCGACGACTAGACGACGAATGACGGTTCCTTTAAATGACGTCATCCAAGATGGCGTCCCTCGAATTCCGATTGGCTGATAGGATTCTATCAGCCAATCGGAATTAAGGTAGGAATATTCTGATTGGAATCAGCCAATCAGAATCAAGTTCAATCCGATTGGCTGATCCAATCAGCCAATCAGATTGAGCTTGCATTCTATTGGCTGATTTAGAATAGGGTAGGGCATTTTTTTATTTTGGGGGGCTTTGTTATTTTATTAGGGGGCTTAGAGTAGGTGTAATTAGTTTAAAATTGTTGTAATATTTTTCTAATGTTTGTAAATATTTTTTTTTTTTTGTAACAGTTCTTTTTTATTTTTTGTACTTTAGTTAGTTTATTTCATTGTATTTATTTGTAGATATTGTATTTAAATAATTTATTGATAGTGTAGTGTTAGGTTTAATTGTAGATAATTGTAGATATTGTATTTAAATAATTTATTGATAGTGTAGTGTTAGGTTTAATTGTAGATAATTGCTGGTATTTTATTTAATTAATTTATTGATAGTGTAGTGTTAGGTTTAATTGTAACTTAGGTTAGGATTTATTTTACAGGTAATTTTGTAATTATTTTAACTATTTTAGCTATTAAATAGTTCTTAACTATTTAATAGCTATTATACCTGGTTAAAATAAATACAAAGTTGCCTGTAAAATAAATATTAATCCTAAAATAGCTATAATATAATTATAATTTATGTTGTAGCTATATTAGGGTTTATTTTACAGGTAAGTATTTAGATTTAAATAGGAATAATTTATTTAATAAGAGTTAATTAATTTCGTTAGATTTAAAACAGAATTTATGCTTACCTGATAAATTACTTTCTCCAACGGTGTGTCCGGTCCACGGCGTCATCCTTACTTGTGGGACATCTCTTCCCCAACAGGAAATGGCAAAGAGTCCCAGCAAAGCTGGCCACATAGTCCCTCCTAGGCTCCTCCCACCCCAGTCATTCGACCGACGGACAGGAGGAAATATATATAGGAAAAACCATATGGTACCGTGGTGACTGTAGTTAGAGAAAATAATTCATCAGACCTGATTAAAAAACCAGGTCGGACCGTGGACCGGACACACCGTTGGAGAAAGTAATTTATCAGGTAAGCATAAATTCTGTTTTCTCCAACATTGGTGTGTCCGGTCCACGGCGTCATCCTTACTTGTGGGAACCAATACCAAAGCTTTAGGACACGGATGAAGGGAGGGAACAAATCAGGTTACCTAAACGGAAGGCACCACAGCTTGCAAAACCTTTCTCCCAAAAATAGCCTCCGAAGAAGCAAAAGTATCAAATTTGTAAAATTTGGCAAAAGTGTGCAGTGAAGACCAAGTCACTGCCTTACATATCTGGTCAACAGAAGCCTCGTTCTTGAAGGCCCATGTGGAAGCCACAGCCCTAGTGGAGTGAGCTGTGATTCTTTCAGGAGGCTGCCGTCCGGCAGTCTCATAAGCCAATCGGATGATGCTTTTAAGCCAAAAGGAAAGAGAGGTAGAAGTTGCTTTTTGACCTCTCCTTTTACCAGAATAAACAACAAACAAGGAAGAAGTTTGTCTGAAATCTTTTGTAGCCTCTAAATAGAATTTTAGAGCACGGACTACGTCCAAATTGTGTAACAAACGTTCCTTCTTTGAAACTGGATTCGGACATAAAGAAGGTACAATTATCTCCTGGTTAATATTTTTGTTAGAAACAACCTTAGGAAGAAAACCAGGCTTAGTACGCAAAACCACCTTATCTGCATGGAACACCAGATAGGGCTGAGAACACTGCAGAGCAGATAACTCTGAAACTCTTCTAGCAGAAGAAATTGCAACCAAAAACAAAACTTTCCAAGATAGTAACTTAATATCTATGGAATGTAAAGGTTCAAACGGAACCCCTTGAAGAACTGAAAGAACTAGATTTAGACTCCAGGGAGGAGTCAAAGGTCTGTAAACAGGCTTGATCCTAACCAGAGCCTGAACAAATGCTTGAACATCTGGCACAGCTGCCAGTCTTTTGTGTAGTAAGACAGATAAAGCAGAGATCTGTCCCTTTAGAGAACTTGCAGATAATCCTTTCTCCAAACCTTCTTGTAGAAAGGAGAGAATCTTAGGAATTTTTATCTTATTCCATGGGAATCCTTTGGATTCACACCAACAGATATATCTTTTCCATATTTTATGGTAAATCTTTCTAGTTACCGGTTTTCTGGCCTGAACCAGAGTATCTATCACAGAATCTGAAAACCCACGCTTCGATAGAATCAAGCGTTCAATCTCCAAGCCGTCAGCTGGAGGGAGACCAGATTTGGATGTTCGAATGGACCCTGAACAAGAAGGTCCTGTCTCAAAGGTAGCTTCCATGGTGGAACCGATGACATATTCACCAGGTCTGCATACCAAGTCCTGCGTGGCCACGCAGGAGCTATCAAGATCACCGAGGCCCTCTCCTGATTGATCCTGGCTACCAGCCTGGGAATGAGAGGAAACAGTGGAAATACATAAGCTAGGTTGAAGGTCCAAGGTGCTACTAGTGCATCTACTAGAGTCGCCTTGGGATCCCTGGATCTGGACCCGTAGCAAGGAACCTTGAAGTTCTGACGAGACGCCATCAGATCCATGTCTGGAATGCCCCATAATTGGGTTATTTGGGCAAAGATCTCCGGGTGGAGTTCCCACTCCCCCGGATGGAATGTCTGACGACTCGGAAAATCCGCCTCCCAGTTTTCCACACCTGAGATGTGGATCGCAGACAGGTGGCAGGAGTGATCCTCCGCCCATTGAATTATTTTGGTCACTTCTTTCATCGCCAGGGAACTCCTTGTTCCCCCCTGATGATTGATATACGCAACGGTCGTCATGTTGTCTGATTGGAACCTTATGAATCTGGCCTTTGCTAGTTGAGGCCAAGCCCTGAGAGCATTGAATATCGCTCTCAGTTCCAGAATGTTTATCGGGAGAAGAGACTCTTCCCGAGACCATAGACCCTGAGCTTTCAGGGATTCCCAGACCGCGCCCCAGCCCACTAGACTGGCGTCGGTCGTGACAATGACCCACTCTGGTCTGCGGAAGCTCATTCCCTGGGACAGATGGTCCAGGGTCAGCCACCAACGGAGTGAATCTCTGGTCTTCTGATCTACTTTAATCATTGGAGACAAGTCTGTATAATCCCCATTCCACTGTTTGAGCATGCACAGTTGTAATGGTCTTAGATGAATTCCTGCAAAAGGAACTATGTCCATTGCTGCAACCATCAACCCTACTACTTCCATGCACTGCGCTATGGAAGGACGAGGAACAGAATGAAGAGCTTGACGGAAGGCACCACAGAGCTTAGAAGTTTTGATTTTCTGACCTCTGTCAGAAAAATCCTCATTTCTAAGGAATCTATTATTGTTCCCAAGAAGGGAACTCTTGTCGACGGAGACAGAGAACTTTTTTCTATGTTCACCTTCCATCCGTGTGATCTGAGAAAGGCCAGAACGATGTCTGTATGAGCCTTTGCTTTTGACAGGGACGACGCTTGTATTAGAATGTCGTCCAAGTAAGGTACTACTGCAATGTCCCTCGGTCTTAGAACCGCTAGAAGGGACCCTAGCACCTTTGTGAAAATCCTTGGAGCAGTGGCTAACCCGAATGGGAGGGCCACAAACTGGTAATGCTTGTCCAGAAAAGTGAACCTTAGGAACTGATGATGTTCTTTGTGGATAGGAATATGTAGGTACGCATCCTTTAGATCCACGGTAGTCATAAATTGACTTTCCTGGATAGTGGGTAGAATCGTTTGAATGGTTTCCATCTTGAACGATGGTACCCTGAGAAATTTGTTTAGGATCTTCAAATCCAAAATTGGTCTGAAAGTTCCCTCTTTTTTGGGAACTACGAACAGATTGGAATAAAATCCCATTCCTTGTTCCTTTATTGGAACTGGGTGTATCACTCCCATCTTTAACAGGTCTTCTACACAATGTAAGAATGCCTGTCTCTTTATTTGGTTTGAGGATAAGTGAGACATGTGGAACCTTCCCCTTGGGGGTAGTTCCTTGAATTCCAGGAGATAACCTTGAGAAACTATTTCTAGCGTCCAGGGATCCTGAACATCTCTTGCCCAAGCCTGAGCAAAGAGAGAGAGTCTGCCCCCCACTAGATCCGGTCCCGGATCGGGGGCTACTCCTTCATGCTGTTTTGTTAGCAGCGGCAGGCTTCTTGGCCTGCTTACCCTTGTTCCAGCCTTGCATCGGTTTCCAGGCTGGTTTGGGTTGTGAGGCATTACCCTCTTGCTTAGAGGATGCAGAATTAGAGGCCGGTCCATTCCTGAAATTGCGAAAGGAACGAAAATTAGACTTATTTTTAGCCTTGAAAGACCTATCTTGTGGAAGGGCGTGGCCCTTTCCCCCAGTGATGTCTGAAATAATCTCTTTCAATTCTGGTCCAAATAGAGTTTTACCTTTGAAAGGGATGTTAAGCAATTTTGTCTTGGATGACACATCCGCTGACCAAGACTTTAGCCAAAGCGCTCTGCGCGCCACGATAGCAAACCCTGAATTTTTCGCCGCTAATCTAGCTAATTGCAAAGCGGCATCTAAAATAAAAGAGTTAGCCAATTTAAGTGCGTGAACTCTGTCCATAACCTCCTCATATGGAGTCTCTCTACTGAGCGACTTTTCTAGTTCCTCGAACCAGAACCACGCTGCTGTAGTGACAGGAACAATGCACGAAATGGGTTGAAGAAGGTAACCTTGCTGTACAAAAATCTTTTTAAGCAAACCCTCCAATTTTTTATCCATAGGATCTGTGAAAGCACAACTATCCTTGATAGGAATAGTAGTGCGCTTGTTTAGAGTAGAAACTGCCCCCTCGACCTTAGGGACTGTCTGCCATAAGTCCTTTCTGGGGTCGACCATAGGAAATAATTTCTTAAATATAGGGGGGGGAACAAAAGGTATGCCGGGCTTTTCCCACTCCTTATTTACTATGTCCGCCACCCGCTTGGGTATAGGAAAAGCGTCGGGGTGCACCGGAACCTCTAGGAACTTGTCCATCTTGCATAATTTCTCTGGAATGACCAAGTTGTCACAATCATCCAGAGTAGATAACACCACCTTAAGCATTTTGTGGAGATGTTCTAATTTAAATTTAAATGTCACAACATCAGGTTCAGCTTGTTGAGAAATTTTTCCTGAATCTGAAATTTCTCCATCTGACAAAACCTCCCTCATGGCCCCTTCAGATTGGTGTGAGGGTATGACAGAACAATTATCATCAGCGCCCTCCTGCTCTTCAGTGTTTAAAACAGAGCAATCACGCTTTCTCTGATAAGTAGGCATTTTGGATAAAATATTTGCTATGGAGTTATCCATTACAGCCGTTAATTGTTGCATGGTAATAAGTATTGGCGCACTAGATGTACTAGGGGCCTCCTGCGTGGGCAAAACTGGTGTAGACACAGTAGGAGATGATGTAGTATCATGTTTACTCCCCTCATCTGAGGAATCATCTTGGGCAATTTCATTATCTGTGGCAGTACTGTCCTTACTTTGTTTGGACGCTATGGCACAATTATCACATAAATTTAAATGGGGAGACACATTGGCTTTCATACATATAGAACATAGCTTATCTGATGGTACAGACATGTTAAACAGGCTTAAACTTGTCAACAAAGCACAAAAAACGTTTTAAAACAAAACCGTTACTGTCTCTTTAAATTTTAAACAGAAAACACTTTATTACTGAATATGTGAAAAAGTATGAAGGAATTGTTCAAAAATTACCAAAATTTCACCACAGTGTCTTAAAGCACTAATAGTATTGCACACCAAATTTCAGAGCTTTAACCCTTAAAATAACGGAACCGGAGCCGTTTATAAATTTAAACCCTATACAGTCCCAGCTATAGTCTTTGCCCAACCAAGCCTAGAGGGGAATACGATACCAATTGACGCCTTCTAGAAGCTTTTCCAGCAATTTTTAGATCCTCACACATGCATCTGCATGCCCTGCTCTCAAAAAACAACTGCGCAGTAATGGCGCGAAAATGAGGCTCAGTCTACAACTAGGAAGGCCCCCTGACTGGAAAAGGTGTCTAACACAGTGCCTGCCGTTTAATAAACGTTCCCCAAGTTTATAAATGCAAATTGTCAGCATAAATATGAATAAAATGCCCAAATAAAGCAATCGATTTAGCCCATAAAAATGTCTACCAGTTTTTTAGCCCATAATAAGCCCTTTATTCTGTTTGTTTGACTAAGAAAATGGCTTACCGGTCCCCATGAGGGGAAATGACAGCCTTCCAGCATTACATCGTCTTGTTAGAAATATGGCTAGTCATACCTTAAGCAGAAAAGTCTGCTAACTGCTTCCCCCAACTGAAGTTACTTCATCTCAACAGTCCTATGTGGTAACAGCAATCGATTTTAGTTACTGTCTGCTAAAATCATCTTCCTCTCACAAACAGAAATCTTCATCCTTTTCTGTTTCAGAGTAAATAGTACATACCAGCACTATTTTAAAATAGCAAACACTTGATAGAAGAATAAAAACTACATTTAAACACCAAAAAACTCTAAACCATCTCCGTGGAGATGTTGCCTGTGCAACGGCAAAGAGAATGACTGGGGAGGGCGGAGCCTAGGAGGGACTATGTGGCCAGCTTTGCTGGGACTCTTTGCCATTTCCTGTTGGGGAAGAGATGTCCCACAAGTAAGGATGACGCCGTGGACCGGACACACCAATGTTGGAGAAATTATATTTAACTTAGGGGAGTGTTAGTTGTAATATTTTTCTAATGTTTGTAAATATTTTTTTATTTTTTGTAACTTAGTACTTTTTTATTTTTTGTACTTTAGTTAGTTTATTTCATTGTATTTATTTGTATTTAAATAATGTATTGATAGTGTAGTGTTAGGTTTACTTGTAGATAATTGTAGATATTGTATTTAAATAATTTATTGATAGTGTAGTGTTAGGTTTAATTGTAGATAATTGTTGGTATTTTATTTAATTAATTTATTGATAGTGTAGTGTTAGGTTTAATTGTAACTTAGGTTAGGATTTATTTTACAGGTAATTTTGTAATTATTTTAACTATTTTAGCTATTAAATAGTTCTTAACTATTTAATAGCTATTGTACCTGGTTAAAATAAATACAAAGTTGCCTGTAAAAACATAATTTATGCTTACCTGATAAATTTATTTCTCTTGTAGTGTAGTCAGTCCACGGGTCATCCATTACTTATGGGATTATATCTCTTCCCCAACAGGAAGTTGCAAGAGGATCACCCAAGCAGAGCTGCTATATAGCTCCTCCCCTCACATGTCATATCCAGTCATTCGACCGAAACAAGACGAGAAAGGAGAAACCCTAGGGTGCAGTGGTAACTGGAGTTTAATTAAAAATTTAGATCTGCCTTAAAAGACAGGGCGGGCCGTGGACTGACTACACTACAAGAGAAATAAATTTATCAGGTAAGCATAAATTATGTTTTCTCTTGTTAAGTGTAGTCAGTCCACGGGTCATCCATTACTTATGGGATACTAATACCAAAGCTAAAGTACACGGATGAAGGGAGGGACAAGGCAGGAACTTTAAACGGAGGGAACCACTGCCTGAAGTACCTTTCTCCCAAAAATAGCCTCCGAAGAAGCAAAAGTGTCAAATTTGTAAAACTTTGAAAAAGTGTGAAGTGAAGACCAAGTCGCAGCCTTGCAAATCTGTTCAACAGAAGCCTCATTTTTAAAGGCCCAGGTGGAAGCCACAGCTCTAGTAGAATGAGCTGTAATTCTTTCAGGAGGCTGCTGTCCAGCAGTCTCATAGGCTAAACGTATTATGCTACGAAGCCAAAAAGAGAGAGAGGTAGCCGAAGCCTTTTGACCTCTCCTCTGTCCAGAGTAAACGACAAACAGGGAAGAAGTTTGACGAAAATCTTTAGTTGCCTGCAAATAGAACTTCAGGGCACGGACTACATCCAGATTATGCAAAAGTCGTTCCTTCTTTGAAGAAGGTTTAGGACACAATGATGGAACAACAATCTCTTGATTGATATTCCTGTTAGAAACTACCTTAGGTAAGAACCCAGGTTTAGTACGCAGAACTACCTTGTCTGAATGAAAAATCAGATAAGGAGAATCACAATGTAAGGCAGATAACTCAGAGACTCTTGGAGCCTTGGAAATAGCCATCAAAAACAGAACTTTCCAAGATAACAGCTTAATATCAATGGAATGAAGGGGTTGAAATGGAACGCCTTGCAGGACGTTAAGAACTAAGTTTAAGCTCCACGGCGGAGCAACAGTCTTAAACACAGGCTTAATCCTAGCCAAAGCCTGACAAAAAGCCTGAACGTCTGGAATTTCTGCCAGACGCTTGTGTAGAAGAATAGACAGAGCAGAAATCTGTCCTTTTAACGAACTAGCGGATAAGCCCTTTTCTAAACCCTCTTGTAGAAAAGACAATATCCTAGGAATCCTTACCTTACTCCATGAGTAACTCTTGGATTCGCACCAATACAAATATTTACGCCATATCTTATGGTAAATTCTTCTGGTAACAGGTTTCCTAGCTTGTATTAAGGTATCAATAACCGACTCCGAGAAGCCACGCTTTGATAGAATCAAGCGTTCAATCTCCATGCAGTCAGCCTCAGAGAAATTAGATTTGGATGGTTGAAAGGACCCTGAATTAGAAGGTCCTGCCTCAGAGGCAGAGACCATGGTGGACAGGACGACATGTCCACTAGGTCTGCATACCAGGTCCTGCGTGGCCACGCAGGCACTATCAGAATCACCGATGCTCTCTCCTGTTTGATCTTGGCAATCAGTCGAGGAACCATCGGAAATGGTGGAAACACATAAGCCATGTTGAAGACCCAAGGGGCTGTCAGAGCATCTATCAGCACTGCTCCCGGGTCCCTGGACCTGGATCCGTAGCAAGGAAGCTTGGCGTTCTGGCGAGACGCCATGAGATCCAGATCTGGTTTGCCCCAACGATGAATCAGTTGAGCGAAGACCTCCGGATGAAGTTCCCACTCCCCCGGATGAAAAGTCTGGCGACTTAGAAAATCCGCCTCCCAGTTCTCCACGCCTGGGATGTAGATTGCTGACAGGTGGCAAGAGTGAGACTCTGCCCAGCGAATTATCTTTGAGACTTCCAACATCGCTAGGGAACTCCTGGTTCCCCCTTGATGATTGATGTAAGCCACAGTCGTGATGTTGTCCGACTGAAATCTGATGAACCTCAGAGTTGCTAACTGAGGCCAAGCTAGAAGAGCATTGAATATTGCTCTTAACTCCAGAATATTTATTGGGAGGAGTTTCTCCTCCTGAGTCCATGATCCCTGAGCCTTCAGGGAATTCCAGACTGCGCCCCAACCTAGAAGGCTGGCGTCTGTTGTTACAATCGTCCAATCTGGCCTGCGAAAGGTCATCCCCTTGGACAGGTGGGGCCGAGAAAGCCACCATAGAAGAGAATCTCTGGTCTCTTGGTCCAGATTTAGTAGAGGGGACAAATCTGAATAATCCCCATTCCACTGACTTAGCATGCACAATTGCAGCGGTCTGAGATGCAGTCGCGCAAATGGTACTATGTCCATTGCCGCTACCATTAAGCCGATTACTTCCATGCACTGAGCTACTGAGGGGTGTGGAATGGAATGAAGGGCACGGCAAGCATTTAGAAGTTTTGATAACCTGGCCTCCGTCAGGTAAATTTTAATCTCTACAGAATCTATAAGAGTCCCTAGGAAGGGAACCCTTGTGAGTGGTAATAGAGAACTCTTTTCCACGTTCACCTTCCACCCATGCGACCTCAGAAATGCCAGAACTATATCTGTATGAGACTTGGCAGTTTGAAAACTTGACGCTTGTATCAGAATGTCGTCTAGGTACGGAGCCACCGCTATGCCTCACGGTCTTAGTACCGCCAGAAGTGAGCCCAGAATTTTGTAAAGATTCTTGGAGCCGTAGCTAACCCGAAGGGAAGAGCTAAACTGGTAATGCCTGTCTAGGAAGGCAAATCTTAGGTACCGATAATGATCCTTGTGAATCGGTATGTGAAGGTAGGCATCCTTTAAGTCCACAGTGGTCATGTACTGACCCTCTTGGATCATGGGTAGGATGGTTCGAATAGTTTCCATTTTGAATGATGGAACTCTTAGGAATTTGTTTAGGATTTTTAAGTCCAAGATTGGTCTGAAGGTTCCCTCTTTCTTGGGAACCACAAACAGATTTGAATAGAATCCCTGCCCGTGTTCCGTCCGCGGAACTGGGTGGATTACCCCCATTAGTAAGAGGTCTTGTACACAGCGTAGAAACGCCTCTTTCTTTATTTGGTTTGCTGATAACCTTGAAAGATGAAATCTCCCTTGTGGAGGAGAAGCTTTGAAGTCCAGAAGATATCCCTGAGATATGATCTCCAACGCCCAGGGATCCTGGACATCTCTTGCCCAAGCCTGGGCGAAGAGAGAAAGTCTGCCCCCCACTAGATCCGTTTCCGGATAGGGGGCCCTCTCTTCATGCTGTCTTAGGGGCAGCAGCAGGTTTTCTGGCCTGCTTGCCCTTGTTCCAGGACTGGTTAGTTTTCCAGCCCTGTCTGTAAAGAGCAACAGCTCCTTCCTGTTTTGGAGCGGAGGAAGTTGATGCTGCTCCTGCCTTGAGGTTACGAAAGGCACGAAAATTAGACTGTTTGGCCTTTGATTTGGCCCTGTCCTGAGGTAGAGCATGGCCCTTACCTCCCGTAATGTCAGCGATAATTTCTTTCAAGCCTGGCCCGAATAAGGTCTGCCCTTTGAAAGGAATATTAAGCAATTTAGATTTAGAAGTCACGTCAGCTGACCAGGATTTAAGCCATAGCGCTCTGCGCGCTTGGATGGCGAATCCGGAGTTCTTAGCCGTAAGTTTGGTTAAATGTACAACGGCATCAGAAACAAATGCGTTAGCTAGCTTAAGTGCTTTAAGCTTGTTCATAATTTCATCCAATGGAGCTGTGCGAATGGCCTCTTCCAGAGACTCAAAACAGTATGCCGCCGCAGCAGTGACAGACGCAATGCATGCAAGGGGCTGTAAGATAAAACCTTGTTGAACAAACATTTTCTTAAGGTAACCTTCTAATTTTTTATCCATTGGATCTGAAAAGGCACAACTATCCTCCACCGGGATAGTGGTACGCTTAGCTAAAGTAGAAACCGCTCCCTCCACCTTAGGGACCGTCTGCCATAAGTCTCGTGTGGTGGGGTCTATAGGAAACATTTTCCTAAATATGGTAGGAGGTACCGCATAGTATCTATCCAACCTACATAATTTTTCTGGAATTGCAACCGTGTTGCAATCATTCAGAGCCGCTAATACCTCCCCTAGCAATATGCGGAGGTTCTCAAGCTTAAATTTAAAATTAGAAATCTCTGAATCCAGTCTCCCTGGATCAGATCCGTCACCCACAGAATGAAGCTCTCCGTCTTCATGTTCTGCAAATTGTGACGCAGTATCGGACATGGCTCTCACATCATCAGAGCTATCACGCTTGCCTCTTAATTCTGGCAATTTAGATAATACTTCTGTCATAACAGTAGCCATGTCTTGCAAAGTGATTTGTAAGGGCCTCCCTGATGTACTTGGCGCCACAAAATCACGCACCTCCTGAGCGGGAGGCGAAGGTACTGACACGTGAGGAGAGTTAGTCGGCATAACTTCCCCCTCGTTGTCTCGTGATAGTTTCTTTGCATGTAAAGACTGACTTTTATTTAAAGTTACATCAATGCATTTAGTACACAACCTTCTATGGGGCTCCACATTGGCCTTCATACATAGTGAACAAACAGATTCATCTGTGTCAGACATGTTTAAACAGACTAGCAATGAGACTAGCAAGCTTGGAAAATACTTTTCAAATAAATTTACAAGCAATATAAAAAACGCTACTGTGCCTTTAAGAAGCACAAAAAGCTGTCACAGTTGAAATAACAATGAACCAAATTAGTTATAGCAACCAAATTTTTACAGTAAATGTATTAAGTTAGCAAAGGTTTGCACCCACCAGCAAATGGATGATTAACCCCTTAATACCCAAAAACGGATAACAATTTAATAATTAACGTTTTTATCACAATCACACTGTCACAGGTCTGCTGTGACTGATTACCTCCCTCAAAATGAATTTTGAAGACCCCTGAGCTCTCTAGAGACGTCCTGGATCATGGAGGATGAAGTAGGAAGATTGTGACTGAATTTTTACTGCGCAAAAAAGCGCTAAAATAGGCCCCTCCCACTCATATTACAACAGTGGGGAAGCTCAGTTAACTGTTTCTATGCAGAAACAAAAGTTAGCCATGTGGTAAAAATCATGCCCCAATAAGTTTTATCACCAAGTACCTCACAAAAAACGATTAACATGCCAGTAAAAGTTATGAAGTGTTATTAATAAGCCTGCTACCAGTCGCTTTTACTGCAGTTAAGGCTCACACATTACTTCAGTATTAACAGTATTTTCTGAGTCAAATTCCATTCCCTAGAAAAATACTTCAGTGTACACACACTCCTCAGCCTAATACCAGTCGCTACCACTACATTTAAGGCTGAACTTACATTACATTGGTATCAGCAGTAATTTCTCAGTCAATTCCATTGCTTAGAAAAATAATTTACTGCACATACCTCGTTTGCAGGGGGGCCCTGCATGCTATTCCCCTTTTCTGAAGTTACCTCACTCCTCAGAATGTGCGAGAACAGCCAGTGGATCTTAGTTACGTCTGCTAAGATCATAGAAAACGCAGGCAGATTCTTCTTCTAATGCTGCCTGAGAAACAAACAGCACACTCCGGTGCCATTTAAAATAACAAACTTTTGATTGAAGAAATAAACTAAGTTTAAAAACACCACAGACCTCTCACAACGACCTATCTTTAGTTAGGTTGCAAGAGAATGACTGGGTATGACATGTGAGGAGAGGAGCTATATAGCAGCTCTGCTTGGGTGATCCTCTTGCAAGTTCCTGTTGGGGAATAGATATAATCCCATAAGTAATGGATGACCCGTGGACTGACTACACTTAACAAGAGAAATAAATATTAATCCTAAAATAGCTATAATATAATTATAATTTATGTTGTAGCTATATTAAGGTTTATTTTACAGGTAAGTATTTAGATTTAAATAGGAATAATTTAGTTAATAAGAGTTAATTAATTTCGTTAGATTTAAATTATATTTAATTTAGGGGGGTGTTAGGGTTAGACTTAGCTTTAGGGGTTAATACATTTATTAGAATAGCGGTGAGCTCCAGTCGGCAGATTAGGGGTTAATGTTTGAAGTTAGGTGTCGGCGATGTTAGGGAGGGCAGATTAGGGGTTAATACTATTTATTATAGGGTTAGTGAGGCGGATTAGGGGTTAATAACTTTATTATAATAGCGGTGCGGTCCGCTCGGCAGATTAGGGGTTAATAAGTGTAGGCAGGTGGAGGCGACGTTGTGGGGGGCAGATTAGGGGTTAATAAATATAATATAGGGGTCGGCGGTGTTAGGGACAGCAGATTAGGGGTACATAGGGATAATGTAAGTAGCGGCGGTTTAAGGAGCGGCAGATTAGGGGTTAATAATATTATGCAGGGGTCAGCGATAGCGGCTGAATAGGGGTTAATAAGTGTAAGGTTAGGGGTGTTTAGACTCGGGGTTCATGTTAGGTGCAGACGTAGGAAGTGTTTCCCCATAGCAAACAATGGGGCTGCGTTAGGAGCTGAACGCGGCTTTTTGGCAGGTGTTAGGTTTTTTTTCAGCTCAAACAGCCCCATTGTTTTCTATGGGGGAATCGTACACGAGCACGTTTTTTAAGCTGGCCGTGTCCGTAAGCACAGCTGGTATCGAGAGTTGAAGTTGTGTTAAATATGCTCTACGCTCCTTTTTTGGAGCCTAACGCAGCCATTCTGTGAACTCTCAATACCAGCGGTATTTAAAAGGTGCGGCCAGAAAAAAGCCAGCTTTAGCTACGCACCCCTTTGGCCGCAGAACTCTAAATCTAGGCGTATATCTGTTCAGTACTACTGCTTTGCTTTATTGCTATACTCTACTTGCTGGTATATATATATATTTACTCTGATTACGTCAGGTTGAACTCTAAAATATAACCTGTTGCAGCTGCCTGGCCTTTCCTTGTGTCTCTCCCTTTTTAGTTAGGTCTGACACGCAACTCCAGGCTATACAAAGACAGAAGGGATAATTTATACTATTGAAGATAGTTGTTTCCCTCACTGTCACAACAACAACAACATTTCCTCTGTTTATATTAGTGTATATATTCTCTAGCTGCATTCTCTAATACAAGGACTAAATAGATTTTAAGGTTCTATTAATTTATAAGTAGTCTGTGTGACTTGACATAATAATCCAGCCATAAAATGCATCCAGCTGATGTGGCCAATCAGGTAGTAGTTCTCACGCAACGTGTCGATGCCCTAACTCAGACCATAAGAGAATTACAAACTGAAAATCAAATTGTTAAGGATTGTCTTAGAGAAATTTACTCAGTCAAAACTAATCCTACAGATATTCAGCCTGAACGCCAGGTTTCCTTACCTGATAAATTTAATGGTAATAGGATGTTATTTAAAATGATGGTAAACTCAAGCTTATGAAGTTTAAAACCTTGGAAGTACTCCTCGTTATGTGCACAGTGAAGCTTGATTTTTTTTTTAAATAAAACTTTTTTCAATGAAAATATTAATTTTTAAAGCCATTCCGTTACCTGTGCCCCGGCCGCCTCTGTCTGAAAATGTCTGTAATCTCAATTTGACAGACAGGTGCATCGTCCAATAGGGACTGCACCATATGCCCTATGTCAGTCTAGCAGATGCAGTATGCACGCTCCCATGCTGGTGATTCAAGCAGAATCGCCAGAATTACAACTATACAAATGTAGTTTTAGCTCCAATCTTACAGCTGCTTATAGTGAACAGTGAATCTTCCTGTCAGTAGCGATTCACTGTTCACTGCAGCGGTGAAAACGGCACTTATTATTTTTTTCTTCTAAAATGAAGGGCTGAAGGCTGTGCTGAAGTCTCCCCATGAACCGCAGGAGAAAATAATAAGTGCCGTTTTCACCGCTGCAGTGAACAGTGAATCGCTACTGACAGGAAGATTCACTGTTCACTATAAGCAGCTGTAAGATTGGAGCTAAAACTACATTTGTATAGTTGTAATTCTGGCGATTCTGCTTGAATCACCAGCATGGGAGCGTGCATACTGCATCTACTAGACTGACATAGGGCATATGGTGCAGTCCCTATTGGACGATGCACCTGTCTGTCAAATTGAGATTACAGACATTTTCAGACAGAGGCAGCCGGGGCACAGGTAACGGAGCGGCTTTAAAAAGTAATATTTTCATTGAAAAAAGTTTTATTTAAAAAAAAAAAATCAGGCATCACTGGGCACATACCGAGGAGTACTTCCAAAGTTCTAAACTTCATAAGCTTGAGTTTACCATCACTTTAAAGAATTTAGGAATGCTTGCCTACTTCACTTTGAACTTAAACTGAAGACCTATAGCACTGATAGGTTAAAGGTATTAACCACCATCTCCTACCTCAGAGGGGAGCATCGAGCATGGGCTGATTCCTATTATGAGACACAGGATCCAATTTTGAATTCACTAGACAGTTTCTTGAAAGCTTTCTCTGCCCTTTATGATGACCCCTTTAAGCAAAACTCAGCAGAGATAGCTTTAAGGGCTCTCAAACAGGGAAAACATCCCGTTGAATATTTTATAGCTCAATTTAAAATATGTGCCATAGATTCCAAATGGAACGAGGTTTCATTACGAAACCAGTTTAGGCTTGGCTTGTCCGAAGATATAAAAGATGAACTTTCAAGAATTGGTATACCCGATAGATTAGAGGATTTATTCTCTCTATATACAACCATAGATAGAAGACTCTGAACACAAATTGGAGAAAGCTAGCTCTTCAACTTCTTCCAGGCGTTACACTCCTATCTCTACCAATTCTAAGTATACAGAAACCCCCATGGAGATTGGTTTCCTAAGAGGTCCTCTTACCTCAGAAGAAAAGAATAGGAGGATGTTAAATTTGTGCATGTACTGTGCTTCCACCGAGCACGATGTGAAGACCTGTCCCCTATTGAAAAAAACAAAAACTGGTAGGAAAACCATTATCTGTCTCATTACATCTTCCACTAATAGTCTTAACCCTTATTTCACCTTACCTTTCTCGCTACAGTGGGACTTGTGGTAATTACATAGATCACAAGTTTGTTAACCTGAATAAAATACCTACCCTTGCAGAACAACATTCTGTGTCTATTAATCTCATTGATGGTACTTCTATTTCCTTAGGTCCAGTCACTCATCACACCATACCACTACTCATTTGTACTAGTTCTGGTCATAGGGAAGCAAAAAGTTTCGATGTCATAACCAGTCCTATTTATCCTATCATATTAGGTCTGTTGTGGTTCAAGTTACATGAACCCACTTTTCTCTGGCATGACATGACACTTTCACTCACCTCACAGTATTGTAAAAAGACTTGCTATCCTCTGAATAATATCCTTCTGTTATCTAACTCAGATCTTCCATCAGATTACAAGGATTTCGCTGACGTTTTTAACAAAACTGAAGCCGATACACTTCCTCCCCACAGGCCATACGATTGCCCTATTGATTTTTACCAGGTGCAACTATTCCTTATGGCTATATCTATCCCTTGTCTAAGCCAGAATTAGATCATTTAAAGGCTTATTTACAGGAAAATGTAGCTAAGGGATTCATAAGACCATCTACATCCCCAGCAGGAGCTGGTATGTTTTTCGTTTAAAACAAAGACCAATCTCTCAGACCCATAATAGACTATAGGGAATTAAACAAAAGAAATAGAAAAACACGTTACCCATTACCATTAATCCCGGAACTAATAGAGAGGTTATGTACTGCTAAGATCTTTACCAAATTGGATCTTAGGGGTGCCTATAACCTCATTAGAATCAGATCCGGAGCCGAATGGCTGAAAGCTTTCTGAACTCGTTATGGCCTCTACTAATATACTGTCATGCCATTCGGACTCTGTAATGCCCCGGCTACATTTCAATGTTTTATAAACTATATATTTAGAGATATCTTGGACATATTCATCATTGTTTATCTCAATGACATTCTCATATTTTCAGAGAACATAGCTTATACGCTAAATTAGAGAAAAGTACTTTCAACACCACTGAAGTATCATTTTTGGGTTACCATATATCTAGCTCTGGTATTAAAATGGATGACACTAAGATTCTCGCTATTAAGCAATGGCCATCCCCTAAATCTAGGAAGGATGTACAAAGGTTCCTCGGGTTTGCCAACTTCCATCGAAAATTTATACATAATTTTGCATCGTTAGCTAAGCCTCTGAGAGATCTCACAAAAATAGACAATAAATTTAATTGGACTCAAAACTGTCAATCAGTTTTTGAGCAACTCAAGACGAATTTTACTACAGCCCCAATATTGAAATTTCCTGATGCTCACCTTCAATTCATTATTGAGGTAGATGCTTCAGATTTTGCTTTAGGCGCTGTACTTTCACAAAAACAGTCTATCACAGATACTATGCATCCTGTCATATTTTTCTAGGGTTATGACATCATCTGAAAGAAATTATCCAGTAGGGGAAAAGGAACTTTTGCCATCAAGTGTTCTTTTGAGCAGTGGCGTCACCTGTTAGAGGGTGCTACTCATCCTATAGTAGTTATTACTGACCACAAAAATCTTCACTATCTTCAATATCGTCAAAAAAAATAGAACTTTATCTGCTAGACAATTACGCTGGAGTCTCTATTTTTCCTATCTTCACTTCATCATTACCTACCGTCCAGGTAATCGAAATGGTAAGGCAGACGCCCTTTCCAGACGGGACTCCAGACCAACCATATATAATGAACCCACTACTGTACTTCAGAAGTTAACTTCCTAGGCTTACTGATTAATTATCACCCTCATATAAAAAAATTCCCAGTTGTTGGATACCTCAAAACCTCTTCAACTTCTTCAATTAAAAACGATGGATATTACTACCACAACAACCGTCTTTATGTACCACCTAACTACAGAACTGAGTTCCTTCGATCATCTCATGACTCCCCCCTCTCCGGACATTTGGGATTTCAGAAGAAGTTGGACCTATTACAATGGTTCTGTTGGTGGCCTTCCATCACTAAATCTGTTAAAGATTACATCTCAAATTGTACTCTATGCTCCACATCTAAACCTTCACACAGCTTCCTGTTGGGTTGTTGCAACCCTATCCAGTACCTAAGACTCCTTGGACTGACATTTCTCTGGATTTTATTGTTGACTTACCTAAGTCATCTTCCTACACTATTATCCTAGTTGTTGTGGACATTTTCTCTAAAATGGCGCATTTCATACCCACTACAGCCCTACCTACTGCCCAACAAACCTCTGACTTGTTTATAAAAGAGATTGTACTGTTTCATGGCCTACCTACTACCATTCTCAGCGACAGGGGTTCCCAATTTTCTTCCAGATTTTGGAAACAACTCTGCATATCCCTACATATCTCCCAGAAACTCACCACGTCATATCACCCTCAGACCAACGGCCAAACTGAGAGGACTAATCAGTGGATAGAACAATACCTTCGTTGCTATTGTTCCAATCAACAGGACACTTGGGCTACCTATCTACCTTTAGAGGAGTTCGCATACAATAACGCTACTAACGACTCCACTGCCCATAGCCCATTTTTCATCAACTATGGCTTACATCCACGGATCAATTACTACCCCCTGAGTAACAACTTCCTGTCCTCAAGTCAACGATACCATCAACAACAACTCCCGGACCTTCTCTGTCATTGAAAATAACATCAAACATACACAAGCCTCTCATAAGAAATGCTATGATCTCCGTCATAGACAACAACCCACATATCATGTTGGACAGTTGGTCTGGCTCTCTACTAGGAAATTGAGACTCTGAACTCCATCAAGAAAACTCAGTAAATTGTTCATTGGTCCTTTTCTGATAATTGCAATTTCTAATCCCGCTACAGTCACCTTACAGCTTCCAGACTCATATAGGTTGCATCCGACCTTCCATGTTTCCCTAGTAAAACCTTGCCTCTCCACAGACATTACCCCATGTCCCAGTTCTCATACACTTACTCGGGCCACGGATCTTGAATATGAGATTCATAATATCTTGGATTAAAGACGCAGTCACTGAGTCTTAGAGTACCTTATACACTGGGCTGGCTATGACCATGCTGAAGATTCATGGGAGCCTGTATCCAATGTTTCAGCCCCCAAGTGTGTTTCCCTCTTCCACCGAAGGAATCCTCATAGGCCTTGTCCTTAAACCTCCTTGAAGTTACCTTTTTGGGGGGACTATGTCAGGATTGCCTTCTCTATTTCCCTACACTGTACCTTTAAGCAGCTATGTGCTTCTCTCCTGAGTACTTAAGTCTCCCTAATACCAGTATACCTTGCTGGATTATTGTTAACCCTGCCCTCTTTGTAGGTGTGTCCACAATCTGCTCTAGCCTAATGCTACTTCCAGATCTGCTGCCAACCTGCAAGCTGCTAGCCGCAACATCTACCTACATTTGTGCTTCCTCTGGATCTTGTATGATTCACGGATCTCTCCTCTGCACTATTCCTGCATTCCTCCATGTAGCGTCTCAGCGTGAACTGCGCTTACGGCATCAACTACTGTTGTTCAACTGCTCTGTGTAACCAGCCTGCTGCATCAAGGCAGGAATCGGCAAGAACTAACCGTGCAGCTAATCTTCACTGCTTGATTCCTGAATATCCTCTGCATCTCTTCCCAGCAGTTCAGCTATAATCAGGTCCTATATACTAAACTTTATACGCCTGTTCTTGTACTGAAACCAACAAGCTAAATCTGTTCAGTACTACTGCTTTGCTTTTTTGCTATACTCTACTTGCTGATATATATATATATATATATATATATATATATTTACTCTGATTACGTCAGCTTGAACTCTAAAATATAACCTGTTGCAGCTGCCTGGCCTTTCCTTGTGTCTCTTCCTTTTTAGTAAGGTCTGACACGCAACTCCAGGCTATACAAAGACAGAAGGGATAACTTATACTATTGCAGATAGTTGTTTTCCTCACCGTCACAACAACAACATTTCCTCTGATTATTGTATATATTCTCTAGCTGCATTCTCTAATACAAGGACTAAATAGATTTTAAGGTTCTATTCATTTATAAGCAGTCTGTGTGACTTGACAGGGATTCACACCAATATGTCGCAGCTCCAGCGACCACCGCAACGGCCGCTGCTGGCTGAAAAACAAACCCTGTGTGCTAAAACATCTTACTCAACATGTTTTTCAGCTTTTTATCCATGGGCTCTTTAAACGACAAACTATCCTCAAAGGGAATAGTCATCTGCTTCGCGAGCGTAGAGATAGCCCCATCCACCTTAGGGATGGTTCCCCACAGCTCAAGCTGAGAGTCCGGAATGGGGAACAGTTTCTTAAATGAAGAAGGGGAAAAGGAAGAACCTAATCGCCCCCATTCGTTCTTAATAATATTAGCCATCTTGACGGGAACCAGGAAAGACTGAGGCACTACTCTGTCCTTGTATACCTTGTCAAGCTTAGGAATCGCAGGTTCCTCCGGTATCTTAGGTTCCGGAACCTCCAGAGTAGCAAGCACCTGCCATTGCAGAAAGCGCAAATTCTCCATCCTAAACCTATAACCAGGCTCTGACACATTTTAAAATTATGCCCATTTCCTTTTCTATTCTGTATACGTCAAAGCCATCAACCAATCAAAAATACATATACATATATTCTGTGAATTCTTGCACATGCTCAGTAGGAGCTGGTGACTCAAAAAGTTTAAATATAAAAAGACTGAACATTTTGTTAATGGAAGTAAATTGGAAAGTTGTTTAAAATGGCATGCTCTACGTTAATCACAAAAGTTTAATTTTGACTTAAGTGTCCCTTTAATGAGGTGTAAAATAGAGTGGGTAACGAACGGGTAAAGGAAATGTTACATGAGAACTGGAACAAAAAATGGCAGCTCCTTAAGCCTTGACATATTTACCATTTACAAAGAAAAAGGAATTAATAACCTTCCAAAAAAAAAAAAAAATTGTTTGCTGTGGTTATTGTGACAATTTAAAACTGTGTCAGAACTTGCTCAATATATACCCATACAGGGCAACCTTAATTTTGTTTATGTATAATTAAACAAATTAAAGATATTACGGATAAGAAATAGAACTGAACTTTTCAATCTCTCTATATTTATTAAATATATATATATATATATATATATATATATATATATATATATATACACACACACAGTATCTCACAAAAGTTAGAACACCCCTCACATTTTTGTAAATATTTTATTACATCTTTACATGTGACAATACTGAAGAAATGACACTTTGCTACAATGTAAAGTAGTGAGTGTACAGCCTGTATAACAGTGTAAATTTGCTGTCCCCTCAAAATAACTCATCATACAGCCTTTAATGTCTAAACTGTTGGCAACAAAAATGAGTACATCCCTAAGTGGAAATGTCCAAATTGGGCCCAAAGTGTTAATATTTTGTGTGGCCACCATTATATTTTCCAGCACTACCTTAACCTTCTTGGGCATGGAGTTCACTAGAGCTTCACAGGTTGCCACTGAAGTCCTCTTCCACTCTTCCAATGACAACATCACAGAGTTGGTGGATGTTAGAGACCTTGCGCTCCCCCACCTTCCTTTTGAGAATGCCCCACAGATGCTCAATAAGGTTTAGGTCTGGAGACATGCTTGGCCAGTCCATCACCTTTACTCTCAGTTCTTTAGCAAGGCAGTGGTCATCTTGGAGGTGTTTGGGGTTGTTATGTTGGAATACTGCCCTGCGGCCCAGTCTCCGAAGGGAGGGGATCATGCTCTGCTTCAGTATGTCACAGTACATGTTGGCATTCATGGTTCCCTCAATGAACTGTAGCTCCCCAGTGCCGGCAGCACTCATACAGGCACAGACCATGACACTCCCACTACCATGATTGACTGTAGGCAAGACACACTTGTCTTTGTACTCCTCACCTGATTGCCGCCACACACCCTTGACACCATCTAAACCAAATAAGTTTATCTTGGTCTCATCAGACCACAAGACATGGTTCCAGTAATACATGTCCTTAGTCTGTTTGTCTTCAGCAAACTGCTTGCAGCTTTCTTGTGCATCATCTTTAGAAGAGGCTTTCTTCTGGAACGACAGCCATGCAGACCAATTTGAGTGCGGCATATGGTCTGGGCACTGAAAGGCTGACCCCCCACCCCTTCAACCTCTGCAGCAATGCTGGCAGCACTCATGTGTCTATTTCCCAAAGACAACCTCTGGATATGACACTGAGCATGTGTACTTAACTTCTTTGGTCGACCATGGCGAAGCATGTTCTGAGTGGAACCTGTCCTGTGAAACCGCTGTATGGTCTTGCCCACCATGCTGCAGCTCAGTTTCAGTGTCTTGGCAATCTTCTTATAGCCTAGGCCATCTTTATGTAGAGCAACAATTCTTTTTTTTTCAGATCCCCAGAATTCTTTGCCATGAGGTGCCATGTTGAACTTCCAGTGACCAGTATGAGAGCGATAACACCAAATTTAACACCCTCATTCACGCCTGAGACCTTCTAACATTAACGAGTCATGACACCAGGGAGGGAAAATGGCTAATTGATTAATATACTGTAAATATATATATATGTGTGTATAACTATGTCTATAGTCTTATTCATTGCTCAGACTATGTGTAAACTGATTTATTGAAGAAAAAATTGAAAAAGGAAACAGAAAAGTAATTTTACAAATTATGATTGTTTTGAAAGTTTGTGTTATTTTAACACATTAGGATCATACTTTGTGTATATATATATATATATATATATATATGTCTGTGTATTTTTTTTATTATTTTTTTTAAATGACATTGCAAATTGTATTTTCTCTATTGTAAATGAAAATAGAGCTTTAGAAAGTGGTAGGGACAGCGGAGTTCCCAGGGTATGTCTGAAGCGCTCAATTCCTGTGAAATTATATAAGCATTTTAAACAAACTGGTCTCACTGATGTTTCTTGCCAGCTGTATGCAGGTGAAGTTTGCTCAAAATTCACAACACACTTATTTTCTCTTAACAAAAAAGTAATAAATACTAAAATATAAAACACAAGCAAGTTAAAATGTAGTGAAAACATTTCAGTTTAATTTGTAATTGATGCAAACTGAGTCTTTATATCAGCCCAGGTGTTCTCCAGTTACCTTCTCTCCTATGTGAATTTTTTTTTTTTTTTTTTTATCTCAGAGAGCTTCATTACATTCTCAGAAAGGAATCACTTATCTCTCTGCTACTTCAAGGTTCCCATCTTTTACTTAGAAAATTCAATGAGTTCAGCCCCTGTGAAATCTGCATGATAATTTCCAAAATCCAGAGCTTCGTGTGTTTCACTTGCACAAGTGGATATTCAACTTCAAAAAGAGCAGAACACCGAAAGCAGCCTCCGACTTCTAAATTGGGGCTGAACAAAACTGCCAAATGCATATCCTTAATAATCTCTCTCCAAACTAGAGAATGTTTGATCATCTGGCCCATAGAAAGCAATTCTGCAGCGTTTGCGTTTAGCTGTAATTTTCCTCTTACTAATTTCCTGTACCCACACATATTATATACCGTTTTTCTTGCCATTAAATGGACTTTCTAATGATACCATTATTTTCATCAAATCATATAATTTACTATAAATTGTTTTTTTATAAAGTATGATGAAAAAAATTGAAAAAGAAAACCCCACACACTTTTTCTAACTTTGACCCCCCAAATCTGTTTCACCTCTACAACTACCAAAAAACACCCATGCTAAATAGTTTCAAAATTTTGTCCTGAGTTTAGAAATACCCAATGTTTACATGTTCTTTGCAAGTTATAGGGCAATAAGTACAAGTAGCACTTTGCTATTTCCAAACCATTTTTTTTCTTCAAAATTAGCAATAGGTACTTTGTAACACTGATATCCGTCAGGAATCCCTGAATAACCCTTGATATGTCAATATTTTTTTTTAGTAGACCACCCAAAGTATTGATCTAGGCCCATTTTGGTATATTTCATGCCAACATTTCACCGCCAAATGCGATCAAATTTTAAAAAAAAAAAAGTTTAACTTTTTCACAAACTTTAGGTTTTTCATTGAAACGATTTACAAACAGCTTGTGCAATTATGGCACAAATGGTTGTAAATGCTTCTCTGGGATCCCCTTTGTTCAGAAATAGCAGACATATATGGATTTGGGGTTGCTTTTTGGCATCTAGAAGGCCACTAAAAAAAAGAAAGAAAGAAATTGGTTTTTGTTTTTTTTAAATAATAAAAAAAATCTGTAGTGTAGCTGCCCCCCTCAATAACCTCCCCCTCCCAGATCCCTTTTCCCCCCCAAGACTTATCCCTCCCTCTCCCCTTATGCATTGAAATTACTGAACAGACTAAGTAGCGCATGCGTACACAAACGCCCCCCCTCGCATGTTCACAAGACCATTCCAGCAACACCGTAACCGGATCCAAGTCAAGAAGGAACTGCTCCAGCAATAGGCTGCTCACCCGCCTCCCTCTCACCACCAACGATCGGCACCATCGCTGGCCGATGCAGAGAGGGCCACAGGGTGTCTCTCTCTGCATCGGCTGCTTAAAAAAGGCACATCCTTGGTCATTAAGGGGTTAAATAGAAAATATGTAAAGTGCAGGGTAATTTGTAAAATATACACATAAATATACACAATATGATCCTAATTTGTTAGACTTACACAAACTGTGAAAGCATAATCAGAATTAGTAAATTCACAATCCTTAAAATACACTGATATATACAGAAGATTGCCAGTTGGGTAATATTATGAAGTAGCTGGGTGGGGACAGTGTAGTTTCTAATATATAATTTTCTGCTATACAAAAAAGAAATTCTTTGCATAATTTAACAAAAAATGTATTTAAAGGGAAAGTCTAGTCAATTAAGCTTTTATGATTCAGATAGGGCATATGATTTTAAACAACGTTTAAATTATCATAAAATTGCCTTTGTTCTTTTGGTATTCTTTGTTCAAAGTTAACGCTAGGTAGGCTCATGTGCTAATTTCTAAGCCCTTGAAGTGTTTTCCAAAGAAAACTTTGCCAGCTGGGTGGTATTATGAAGAAGCTGGGTGGGGGCAGTGTAATTTCCAATACATCATTTTCTGCTATACAAAGCAGAAATTCATTGCATAATTTAACATAACATGTATTTAAAGGGACAGTCTAGTCAATTAAGCTTTTACGATTCAGATAGACTTATCATAAAATTGTCTTCTTTTGGTATTCTTTGTTGAAAGCTAGGTAGGCTCATGTGCCAATTTCTAAGCCCTTAAAGGCGGCCTCTTATCTCAGTGTATTTTTACAGGGTTTATTTTTTTACAGATAGACAGCACTAGTTTATGTGTCCCACATAAATAACATTATGTTCCCTCCCGTGGAGTTATCTAGAAGTCAACACTGATTGGATTAAATGAATGCGTAAAAAGAACTGAAATATGGCGGCAGTCTGCAGAGGCTTAGATACAAAATAATCACAGAGGTGAAAAGAATATGAATATAATTGTGTTGGTTATGCAAAACTGAGGAATGGGTAATAAAAGGATTTTTTTTTTTTTAATTCTTTTTGATTATTCTAGGAAACAGAGTAAAAAAAATACAATAACATTGCATTGAACCAGATCTAATAAAACATCATGCATTTGAAAAAGAATGAAGTGGCAATATGCTGTAGCTGAGTCTCTGAAAAAGTCCAAATTGTTCTTGGATTATCTTTTTAAACAAAAAAAATCTGGAGTAGACTCACTTTAATTAGAAGTTGTGCAATAAAAATAGAACATTTTAATATAAGCTTTTTTTAGTTTAATATTGGCTAAAATTTTAGCCTGGGGGTCAGAAAAATCAGCCGAGTGATGCACTTGCTAAAAAAAGGTCCTGGGGAGAACACTGCAAAGTTTAAATTTAATATGAAGTAATATAGAATACACAAATTGTAAATGCAGCAGAACTGTCATGTTATGTATACAGAAATGTAGGAAAAGCTCTTTGGAGAAGTATAGCACAATCTGCCATTTGAAAATTTCACTAGAGATTTCATAGTGCTGGAGGATCAATTTAGATCATCTCACCTCAGCGGGGAGCTTTCAATCAACAGGCCAGAGAGAGCGTGAGATATTTAATTTTTATTTTGTGACAGGTAAAAGGTTGACATGTTATATAATACAGAGGCAGTACAAAAATACTTGAACTAAGTTATTTATTAGCTGATGCAAGGCAATGGATCATATTCCTTTGGCATATGTTACTGCACTAAGATCGTCCCAAATCACTCTAAGGTTTAAACCTTTAAAGCATAAGACACTGAAAAGTTTGGCCGTGTAGACAAAATGATATGAAAATCTCTCACATTAAATAAATGACACTGGGACATAAATTACTAAACCACCAGACGGCTTTAAATGGGCAAAACATTTATTATAACCCTATAAAAACAAAAATATACAAAATACTATTGGATGAAAGAAAACTTAATAAATGTCTAACATTTCAGGTGGTCCTTCGTTAAATCTTGAAGGCTATGAAGTCTCCATTTTGTATCCATGTTTTTCTAATTCAGCCCTGGAAAAAAAAATAAAAAAAAAATGAAAAAATGAAACTTATGGAATATAAAACACACTAATGGTTTTTTTCTACAGTTACCATTTTCCAAATCTATACCAATTACATCACATTTCACCTAAGAATAAAATATTTTTTTCAATTTTAGGAAGCATAAAACCTGACTAGATAGGAAATAAAAAGAGGTGATCTATTGAATCAATTTTATATTGAGAAAGTTGTGGTATTCATATTACTATTTATTTTTTTGCTAGTGCATTTTTTTGAGTTTCTCATGAAATTAAAGATTTGTTAAAAAAAAAAAAAAAGTGCATACAATAACATTTTTATTTTTTTGTAATTTGTATAGTGGGATTAGTACGTCATTTTCTAAACATTCCAATCAAAACACTTTACTATTAAACAAATTAATTGGCGCTTACAGCTCGTTAGGAAAGTTAGAAAAATATAACAATTCTAAAACGGTTTTAAAAGACTAAAACTAAATATGTGGAATTTAGAGAGTTATGTCACAAATCAACACAATAAATTCACAAAACCATATTAACTATTAACATGTACAATTTGCAGTAAAAATTGTTTCAATCTTTAGGTTTGTATATACATAGAAGAACGTTTAAAGTGAAAGTAAATTTTAAAGGGTCAGTAAACCTTAAAATTAATGTTATATAATTCTGCACATAGTGCAGAATTATATAACATTATATTAGCCAAACTTTATAACACATAATATTCCCTTTTCATTTTTAACAAAAAAACGCTGTTTTACAGACCCGCTCTCTGCTGAGCGGGTCTGCTTTTTTTACACAGCGCATCGGGCCAGCTGTATAGTCACAACCCGGCCCGACCGAACCATAACATTAAGTGAAGCTCGCTCCTGCTCTGTCTGACAGCAGGAGCGAGCTTCACTTAATGTTATGGTGCGGTCGGGCCGGGCTCTGACTATACAGCTGGCCCGATGCGCTGTGTAAAAAAAAAAAAAAGCAGACCCGCTCAGCAGAGTGCAGGTGGCGGGTCTGTAAAATAGTGTTTTTTGTTAAAAATGAAAAGGGAATATTAGGTGTTATAAAGTTTGGCTAATATAATGTTATATAATTCTGCACTATGTGCAGAATTATATAACATTAATTTTAAGGTTTACTGTCCCTTTAAGAAACTGTATTAATGCTATGGATTCACATAGTATCATACTATGTAATCGCTAACTTATTTTTTTTTAAAATTTCGTTCCTATTTTACAAATATTTATGTTGGATCGATCCTACCTAAAAATTGAAGAATTAAACTCAACTTAATTTAAGATGTATTTTTAGATGCGGAATAGAGGTTGGAGATAGCCGACTTTCACTTTAAGGAACGTTACCACATGGCAATGTCCTAGAATAAAAGTGCATAAAGTCTGATGCTGTGGTGTCACCAAATGTATCCTTCACACCAAATAAAGTAGGGCAGAAACTTTTACTCAAGAACAAGAAAAAAACATAATTTATGCTTACCTGATAAATTTATTTCTCTTGTAGTGTATCCAGTCCACGGATCATCCATTACTTATGGAATATATTCTCCTTCCCAACAGGAAGCTGCAAGAGTCCACCCACAGCAAAGCTGCTATATAGCTCCTCCCCTAACTGCCATATTCAGTCATTCGACCGAAAACATGCAGAGAAAGGAAAAACCATAGGGTGCAGTGGTGACTGTAGTTCAAATGAAAAAATTACCTGCCTTAAAGTGACAGGGCGGGCCGTGGACTGGATACACTACAAGAGAAATAAATTTATCAGGTAAGCATAAATGATGTTTTCTCTTGTTAAGTGTATCCAGTCCACGGATCATCCATTACTTATGGAATACCAATACCAAAGCTAAAGTACACGGATGATGGGAGGGACAAGGCAGGTACTTAAACGGAAGTTACCACTGCCTGTAAAAAACCCTTTCTCCCAAAAATAGCCTCCGAAGAAGCAAGGTATCAAATTTGTTAAATTTGAAAAGTATGAAGCGCAGACCAAGACTCCGTCTTGTAAATCTGTTCAACAGAAGCCACATTTAAAAAAGGCCCAAGTGAAAACCACAGCTCTAGTAGAATGAGCTGTAATCCCTTCAGGAGGCTGCTGTCCAGCAGTCTCATAAGCTAAATGAATTATGCTTTTTAACCAAAAAGACAGAGAGGCTGCTGAAGTCTTTTGACCTCTCCTCTGTCCAGAATAGACAACAAACAAGGTGAACGTTTGATGAAAACTGTAGTAGCTTGTAAGTAAAACTTTAAAGCACAAACCACGTCCAATATTGTGTAATAGACGTTCCTTCTTTGAGGAAGGATTAGGATACAAGCATGGAACAACTATCTCTTGAGTGATGTACTTGTTAGATACCACCTTAGGAAAAAACCCAGGTTGGTACGCAGGACTACCTTATCCGTACGAAGGACCAGATAAGGAGAATCACATTGTAACACAGATAACTTGGAGACTCTACGAGTCGAGGAATTAGCTACCCAAAAGGAACTTTCCAAGATAAAGATTGATATCTATGGAACAAAAAAGGTTCAAACGGAACTTCTTGAAGAACCTTAAGAATCAGGTTTAAGCTCCATGGCGGAGCAACAGTTTTAAACACAGGCTTGGATCTAACCAAAGCCTGACCAAATGCCTGAACGTCTAGAATACCTGCCAGACGCTTGTGCAAAAAAATAGACAGAGTAAAAATCTGTCCCCTTTTAAGGAATTAGCTGACAACCCTTTTCTCAAAAACATCTTGGAGAAAAGATAATATCCTGGGAATCCAGACTTTACTCCATGAGTAACCCTTGGATTCATAACAATCAGATATTTACACCATATCTATGTTCAATTTTCCTAGAGACAGGCTTTCATGTCTGTATTAAGGTATCAATGACTGACTCGGAGAAGCCATGCTTTGATAACATCAAGCGTTCAGTCTCCAGGCAGTCCATCTCAGATTGATTCTATTTAGATGGTTGAAAGGACCCCGAGGTAGAGGGACCTGTCTCTGAAGCAGAGACCGTGATGGAAAGGATGACATGTCCACCAGATCTGCATACCAGGTCCTGCGTGGCTACGCAGGCGCTGTCAAAAACACCAAAGCCCTCTCCTGCTTGGTCTTGACCTCCGGAGGAAATCCCACTCCCCCGGAAGAAAAGTCTGACGACTTAGAAAATCCACCTCCCAGTTCTCAACACCTGGGATATGGATAGCTGATAGACAAGAGTGAGTCTCTGTCCAGTAAATTATTGTAAGACTTCTAACATCGCTAGGGAACTTCTGTTCCCCCTTGATGGCTGATGTAAGCCACAGTCGTGTATATTGTCCGACTGAGTATGATGTACCTCAGAGTTGCTAACTGAGGCCAAGTCTGAAGAGCATGGAATATCACTCCCAGTTCCAGAATATTTATTAGAAGGAGGGTCTCCTCCTAAGTCCACTATCCCTGAGCCTTCAGGGAGTTCCAGACTGCATCCCAACCTAAAAGGCTGGCATCTATTGTAACAATTGTCCCATCTGACCTGCGGAAGGTCATACCCTTGGACAGATGGACCCGACATAGTCACCAGAGAAGAGAATCTCTGGTCTCTTGGTCCAGGTTTAACAGGGGGACAAATCTGTGTAATCCCCGTTCCTCTGACTGAGCATGCATAGTTGCAGCGGTCTGAAATGTAGACGTGCAAACGGTACTATGTCCCTTGCCGCTACCATTAAGCCGATTTCATTCATGTACTGAGCCACCGAAGGGCGCGGATGGGATGAAAAAAACACGGCAGAAATTTAGAAACTTTGACAACCTGGACTCCGTCAGGTAAATTTTCATTTCTACAGAATCTATCAGAGTCCCTAGGAGGGAAACCCTTGAGATTGGGGATAGAGAACTCTTTCCTTGTTCACTTTCCACCCATGTGATCTCAGAAATGCCAGTACTACGTCCGTATGAGACTGGGCAATTTGGATGTTTGACGCCTGTATCAGGATGTCGTCTAAATAAGGGGCCACTTCTATGCCCCGCGGTCTAAGGACCGCCAAAGCGACCCCAGAACCTCTATAAAGATTCTTGGGGCTGTAGATATCCCAAAGGAAAAAGCTACAAACTGGTAATGCCTGTCTAGAAAGGCAAATCTGAAAAACGATGGTGATCTTTATGCATCACAATGTGAGGATAAGCATCCTTCAAATCCATTGTAGTCCTCTATTGACTCTCCTGGATCATAGTTAAGATGGTACGAATAGTTTCCATCTTAAATGACGGAATTCTGAGGAATTTGTTTAAGATCTTTAGATCCAAAATAGGTCTGAAGGTTCCCTCTCCTTGGGAACCACAAACAGATTTGAGTAAAAACTCTGTCCCTGTTCCTCTCTTGGAACTGGATGGATCTCGTACACAATGTAAGAATGCCTCCTTCTTTATCTGGTTTGCAGATAATTGTGAAAGGCGAAATCTCCCCTTTTTTGGGGGGGGAATCTTTGAAATCCAGAAGATATCTCTGGGATATAAATTCCAATGCCTAGGGATCCTGGGCATCTCTTGCCCACGCCTGGGCAAAGAATGAAAGTCTGCCCCCTATAGGATCCGTTACCGGATAGGGGTCCGTTCCTTCATGCTGCCTTAGAGGCAGCAGCAGGCTCCTTGGCCTGCTTATCTTTGTTCCAGGTCCGATTGTCTCCAGACCGCCTTGGACTGAGCAAAAATTCCCTCTTGTTTTGCCTTAGAGGAAGAGGATGCCACACCTGCCCTGAAGTTTTTAAAGGGTACGAAATTTTTTTTTTTTTTTTTTTGCCCTTGATTTAGACCTATCCTGAGGAAGGGCATGACCTTTTCCTCCAGTGATATAAGCAATAATCTCCTTCAAACCAGGCCCGAATAGGGTCTGCCCCTTGAAGGGAAGTTAAGTAGCTTATTTATTAAAGTCATGACAGCTGACCATGATATAAGCCATAGCGCTCTGCGCGCCAGTATAGTAAAAAACAGAATTCTTAGCCGTTAGTCTAGTCAAATGAACAAGGCATCAGAAAACAAAGGAATTGGCTAGCATAAGCTTGTCAAATATATTCATCCAATGGAGTCGCTTAACTGTAAAGCCTCATCAAGAGACTCAACCCAGAACGCCGCAGCAGCAGTGACAGAAGCAATGTATGCAAGGGGCTGCAGGATAAAACCCTGTTGAATAAACATTTTTTATCCATTGGATCTAAAAAGCACAACTGTCCTCGTCAGAGGTAGTGGTACGCTTAGCTAGAGTAGAAACTCTTCTCTCCACCTTAGGAACTGTCTGCCAGAAGTCCCGTGTGGTGGTAACTATTAGAAAACATTCTTCTAAAAAAACAGAATTTATGTTTACCTGATAAATTACTTTCTCCAACGGTGTGTCCGGTCCACGGCGTCATCCTTACTTGTGGGATATTCTCTTCCCCAACAGGAAATGGCAAAGAGCCCAGCAAAGCTGGTCACATGATCCCTCCTAGGCTCCGCCTACCCCAGTCATTCGACCGACGTTAAGGAGGAATATTTGCATAGGAGAAACCATATGGTATCGTGGTGACTGTAGTTAAAGAAAATAAATTATCAGACCTGATTAAAAAAAAACCAGGGCGGGCCGTGGACCGGACACACCGTTGGAGAAAGTAATTTATCAGGTAAACATAAATTCTGTTTTCTCCAACATAGGTGTGTCCGGTCCACGGCGTCATCCTTACTTGTGGGAACCAATACCAAAGCTTTAGGACACGGATGAAGGGAGGGAGCAAACAGGTCACCTAAATGGAAGGCACCACGGCTTGCAAAACCTTTCTCCCAAAAATAGCCTCAGAAGAAGCAAAAGTATCAAACTTGTAAAATTTGGTAAAAGTGTGCAGTGAAGACCAAGTCGCTGCCCTACATATCTGATCAACAGAAGCCTCGTTCTTGAAGGCCCATGTGGAAGCCACAGCCCTAGTGGAATGAGCCGTGATTCTTTCGGGAGGCTGCCGTCCGGCAGTCTCGTAAGCCAATCTGATGATGCTTTTAATCCAAAAAGAGAGAGAGGTAGAAGTTGCTTTTTGACCTCTCCTTTTACCGGAATAAACAACAAACAAGGAAGATGTTTGTCTAAAATCCTTTGTAGCATCTAAATAGAATTTTAGAGCGCGAACAACATCCAGATTGTGCAACAAACGTTCCTTCTTTGACACTGGTTTCGGACACAGAGAAGGTACGATAATCTCCTGGTTAATGTTTTTGTTAGAAACAACTTTTGGAAGAAAACCAGGTTTAGTACGTAAAACCACCTTATCTGCATGGAACACCAGATAAGGAGGAGAACACTGCAGAGCAGATAATTCTGAAACTCTTCTAGCAGAAGAAATCGCAACTAAAAACAAAACTTTCCAAGATAATAACTTAATATCAACGGAATGTAGGGGTTCAAACGGAACCCCCTGAAGAACTGAAAGAACTAAGTTGAGACTCCAAGGAGGAGTCAAAGGTTTGTAAACAGGCTTAATTCTAACCAGAGCCTGAACAAAGGCTTGAACATCTGGCACAGCTGCCAGCTTTTTGTGAAGTAACACAGACAAGGCAGAAATCTGTCCCTTCAGGGAACTAGCAGATAAACCTTTTTCCAATCCTTCTTGAAGGAAGGATAGAATCTTAGGAATCTTAACCTTGTCCCAAGGGAATCCTTTAGATTCACACCAACAGATATATTTTTTCCAAATTTTGTGGAAAATCTTTCTAGTCACAGGCTTTCTGGCCTGAACAAGAGTATCGATAACAGAATCTGAGAACCCTCGCTTCGATAAGATCAAGCGTTCAATCTCCAAGCAGTCAGCTGGAGTGAAACCAGATTCGGATGTTCGAACGGACCCTGAACAAGAAGGTCTCGTCTCAAAGGTAGCTTCCAAGGTGGAGCCGATGACATATTCACCAGATCTGCATACCAAGTCCTGCGTGGCCACGCAGGAGCTATCAAGATCACCGACGCCCTCTCCTGATTGATCCTGGCTACCAGCCTGGGGATGAGAGGAAATGGCGGGAACACATAAGCTAGTTTGAAGGTCCAAGGTGCCACTAGTGCATCCACTAGAGCCGCCTTGGGATCCCTGGATCTGGACCCGTAGCAAGGAACTTTGAAGTTCTGACGAGAGGCCATCAGATCCATGTCTGGAATGCCCCACAGCTGAGTGACTTGGGCAAAGATTTCCGGATGGAGTTCCCACTCCCCCGGATGCAATGTCTGACGACTCAGAAAATCCGCTTCCCAATTTTCCACTCCTGGGATGTGGATAGCAGACAGGTGGCAGGAGTGAGACTCCGCCCATAGAATGATTTTGGTCACTTCTTCCATCGCTAGGGAACTCCTTGTTCCCCCCTGATGGTTGATGTACGCAACAGTTGTCATGTTGTCTGATTGAAACCGTATGAACTTGGCCCTCGCTAGCTGAGGCCAAGCCTTGAGAGCATTGAATATCGCTCTCAGTTCCAGAATATTTATCGGTAGAAGAGATTCTTCCCGAGACCAAAGACCCTGAGCTTTCAGGGATCCCCAGACCGCGCCCCAGCCCATCAGACTGGCGTCGGTCGTGACGATGACCCACTCCGGTCTGCGGAATGTCATCCCTTGTGACAGGTTGTCCAGGGACAGCCACCAACGGAGTGAGTCTCTGGTCCTCTGATTTACTTGTATCTTCGGAGACAAGTCTGTATAGTCCCCATTCCACTGACTGAGCATTCACAGTTGTAATGGTCTTAGATGAATGCGCGCAAAAGGAACTATGTCCATTGCCGCTACCATCAAACCGATCACTTCCATGCACTGCGCTATGGAAGGAAGAGGAACGGAATCAAGTATCCGACAAGAGTCTAGAAGTTTTGTTTTTCTGGCCTCTGTCAGAAAAATCCTCATTTCTAAGGAGTCTATTATTGTTCCCAAGAAGGGAACCCTTGTTGACGGAGATAGAGAACTCTTTTCCACGTTCACTTTCCATCCGTGAGATCTGAGAAAGGCCAGGACAATGTCCGTGTGAGCCTTTGCTTGAGGAAGGGACGACGCTTGAATCAGAATGTCGTCCAAGTAAGGTACTACAGCAATGCCCCTTGGTCTTAGCACAGCTAGAAGGGACCCTAGTACCTTTGTGAAAATCCTTGGAGCAGTGGCTAATCCGAAAGGAAGCGCCACGAACTGGTAATGCTTGTCCAGGAATGCGAACCTTAGGAACCGATGATGTTCCTTGTGGATAGGAATATGTAGATACGCATCCTTTAAATCCACCGTGGTCATGAATTGACCTTCCTGGATGGAAGGAAGAATAGTTCGAATGGTTTCCATCTTGAACGATGGAACCTTGAGAAACTTGTTTAAGATCTTGAGATCTAAGATTGGTCTGAACGTTCCCTCTTTTTTGGGAACTATGAACAGATTGGAGTAGAACCCCATCCCTTGTTCTCTTAATGGAACAGGATGAATCACTCCCATTTTTAACAGGTCTTCTACACAATGTAAGAATGCCTGTCTTTTTATGTGGTCTGAAGACAACTGAGACCTGTGGAACCTCCCCCTTGGGGGAAGCCCCTTGAATTCCAGAAGATAACCTTGGGAGACTATTTCTAGCGCCCAAGGATCCAGAACATCTCTTGCCCAAGCCTGAGCGAAGAGAGAGAGTCTGCCCCCCACCAGATCCGGTCCCGGATCGGGGGCCAACATTTCATGCTGTCTTGGTAGCAGTGGCAGGTTTCTTGGCCTGCTTTCCCTTGTTCCAGCCTTGCATTGGTCTCCAAGCTGGCTTGGCTTGAGAAGTATTACCCTCTTGCTTAGAGGACGTAGCACTTTGGGCTGGTCCGTTTCTCCGAAAGGGAAGAAAATTAGGTTTATTTTTTGCCTTGAAAGGCCGATCCTGAGGAAGGGCATGGCCCTTACCCCCAGTGATATCAGAGATAATCTCTTTCAAGTCAGGGCCAAACAGCGTTTTCCCCTTGAAAGGAATGTTAAGTAGCTTGTTCTTGGAAGACGCATCAGCTGACCAAGATTTCAACCAAAGCGCTCTGCGCGCCACAATAGCAAACCCTGAATTCTTAGCCGCTAACCTAGCCAATTGCAAAGTGGCGTCTAGGGTGAAAGAATTAGCCAATTTGAGAGCATTGATTCTGTCCATAATCTCCTCATAAGGGGGAGAATCACTATCGACCGCCTTTATCAGCTCATCGAACCAGAAACATGCGGCTGTAGCTACAGGGACAATGCATGAAATAGGTTGTAGAAGGTAACCCTGCTGAACAAACATCTTTTTAAGTAAACCTTCTAATTTCTTATCCATAGGATCTTTAAAAGCACAACTATCCTCTATGGGTATAGTGGTGCGTTTGTTTAAAGTGGAAACCGCTCCCTCGACCTTGGGGACTGTCTGCCATAAGTCCTTTCTGGGGTCGACCATAGGAAACAATTTTTTAAATATGGGGGGAGGGACGAAAGGAATACCGGGCCTTTCCCATTCTTTATTAACAATGTCCGCCACCCGCTTGGGTATAGGAAAAGCTTCTGGGAGTCCCGGGACCTCTAGGAACTTGTCCATTTTACATAGATTCTCTGGGATGACCAACTTGTCACAATCATCCAGAGTGGATAATACCTCCTTGAGCAGAATGCGGAGATGTTCCAATTTAAATTTAAACGTAATCACATCAGGTTCAGCTTGTTGAGAAATGTTCCCTGAATCAGTAATTTCTCCCTCAGACAAAACCTCCCTGGCCCCATCAGACTGGGTTAGGGGCCCTTCAGAACCATTATTATCAGCGTCGTCATGCTCTTCAGTATCTAAAACAGAGCAGTCACGCTTACGCTGGTAAGTGTTCATTTTGGCTAAAATGTTTTTGACAGAATTATCCATTACAGCCGTTAATTGTTGCATAGTAAGGAGTATTGGCGCGCTAGATGTACTAGGGGCCTCCTGAGTGGGCAAGACTCGTGTAGACGAAGGAGGGAATGATGCAGTACCATGCTTACTCCCCTCACTTGAGGAATCATCTTGGGCATCATTGTCATTGTCACATAAATCACATTTATTTAAATGAATAGGAATTCTGGCTTCCCCACATTCAGAACACAGTCTATCTGGTAGTTCAGACATGTTAAACAGGCATAAACTTGATAACAAAGTACAAAAAACGTTTTAAAATAAAACCGTTACTGTCACTTTAAATTTTAAACTGAACACACTTTATTACTGCAATTGCGAAAAAACATGAAGGAATAGTTCAAAATTCACCAAATTTTCACCACAGTGTCTTAAAGCCTTAAAAGTATTGCACACCAAATTTGGAAGCTTTAACCCTTAAAATAACGGAACCGGAGCCGTTTTTAACTTTAACCCCTTTACAGTCCCTGGTATCTGCTTTGCTGAGACCCAACCAAGCCCAAAGGGGAATACGATACCAAATGACGCCTTCAGAAAGTCTTTTCTAAGTATCAGAGCTCCTCTCACATGCGACTGCATGTCATGCCTCTCAAAAACAAGTGCGCAACACCGGCGCGAAAATGAGGCTCTGCCTATGATTTGGGAAAGCCCCTAAATAATAAGGAGTCTAAAACAGTGCCTGCCGATATTATTATATCAAAATACCCAGATAAAATGATTCCTCAAGGCTAAATATGTGTTAATAATGAATCGATTTAGCCCAGAAAAAGTCTACAGTCTTAATAAGCCCTTGTGAAGCCCTTATTTACGATCTTTATAAACATGGCTTACCGGATCCCATAGGGAAAATGACAGCTTCCAGCATTACATCGTCTTGTTAGAATGTGTCATACCTCAAGCAGCAAGAGACTGCTCACTGTTCCCCCAACTGAAGTTAATTGCTCTCAACAGTCCTGTGTGGAACAGCCATGGATTTTAGTGACGGTTGCTAAAATCATTTTCCTCATACAAACAGAAATCTTCATCTCTTTTCTGTTTCTGAGTAAATAGTACATACCAGCACTATTTTAAAATAACAAACTCTTGATTGAATAATAAAAACTACAGTTAAACACTAAAAAACTCTAAGCCATCTCCGTGGAGATGTTGCCTGTACAACGGCAAAGAGAATGACTGGGGTAGGCGGAGCCTAGGAGGGATCATGTGACCAGCTTTGCTGGGCTCTTTGCCATTTCCTGTTGGGGAAGAGAATATCCCACAAGTAAGGATGACGCCGTGGACCGGACACACCTATGTTGGAGAAATAGGAGGGGAAGAGAACGGCACACCTGGTCTATCCCATTCCTTATTAAAAAAAAATTTTTTAGTAAACCTCTTTAGGTATTGGAAAAACATCAGTACACACCGGCACTGCATATTATTTATCCAGTCTACACAATTTCTCTGGCCCTGCGATTGTACACATTCATTCAGAGCAGCCAAAGCCTCCCTGAGCAACAAGTGGAGGTTCTCAAGCATACATTTTAAATGTAGAAATATCAGAATCAGGTTAAATCATCTTCCCTGAGTCAAAAAAAATAAAAAATCACCCACAGACTAAGCATATTGTGAGGTAGTATCATACATGGTTCTTAAAGCGTCTGTATGCTCTGTATCTACCCCCAGAGCTAACTGCTTTCCTTTAATTTCAGGTAGTCTGACTAATACTGCTGCCAGAATATTATTCACCACCTTTGCCATGTCTTGTAAAATAAACACTATGGGCGCCCTTGATGTACTTGGCGCCATTTGAGCGTGAGTCCCTGAAGCGGGAGTCGAAGGGTCTGACACGTGGGGAGAGTTAGTCGGCATAACTTTCCCCTCGACAGAATCCCCTGGTAAAGAAACGCTATGGGTGCCCTTGATGTACTTGGCGCCATTTGAGCGTGAGTCCCTAAAGCGGGAGTCAAAAGGTCTGACACGTGGGGAGAGTTAGTCGGCATAACTACCCCCACGACAGAATCCTCTGGTGATAATGTTTTTAAAGACAAAAAATGATCTTTATTGTTTAACATGAAATCAGTACATCTGGTACACATTCTAAGATGGGGTTCCACCATGGCTTTAAAACATAATGAACACAGAGCTTCCTCTATGTCAGACATGTTAGAACAGACTAATAATGAGACTAGTAAGCTTGGAAAACACTTTAAATCAAGTTAACAAGCAAATATATAAAACGTTACTGTGCCTTTAAGAGAAACAAATTTTGCCAAAATTTGAAATAACAGTGAAAAAAGGCAGTTAAACTAACAAAATTTTTACAGTGTATGTAACAAGTTAGCAGAGCATTGCACCCACTTGCAAATGGATGATTAACCCCTTAATACAAAAAACAGATTAACAAAACGAAAAATATGTTTTAAACAGTCATAACAGCTCCTACTTTTGAAGCCCTTTTGAGCCCTTCAGAGATGTCCTATAGCATGCAGGGGACTGCTGAGGGAAGCTAAATGTCACTGTTTGTAATTTTAACTGCACCAACTGTAACTTTTATACTATAACAGTGGAAAGCCTCAGGAAACTGTTTCTATGCAAAATTTAAGCCAGCCATGTGGAAAAAACTTAGGCCCCAATAAGTTTTATCACCAAACATATGTTAAAAAACGATTAAACATGCCAGCAAACGTTTTAAAACACATTTTTACAAGAGTATGTATCTCTATTAATAAGCCTGATACCAGTCGCTATCGCTGCATTTAAGGCTTTACTTACATTACTTCGGTATCAGCAGTATTTTCTTAGTCAATTCCATTCCTAGAAAAATATTTTACTGCACATACCTTATCTGCAGGAAAACCTGCACGCCATTCCCCCTCTGAAGTACCTCACTCCTCAGAATGTGTGAGAACAGCAAATGGATCTTAGTTACGTCTGCTAAGATCATGGAAAAACGCAGGCAGATTCTTCTTCCAAATACTGCCTGAGAAAAAACAGCACACTCCGGTGCCATTTAAAAATAACAAACTTTTGATTGAAGAATAAACTAAGTAGAAAGCACCACAGACTCTCACAACCTCCTATCTATGTTGAGGCTTGCAAGAGAATGACTGAATATGGCAGTTAGGGGAGGAGCTATATAGCAGCTTTGCTGTGGGTGGACTCTTGCAGCTTCCTGTTGGGAAGGAGAATATATTCCATAAGTAATGGATGATCCGTGGACTGGATACACTTAACAAGAGAAAAGCAAAGCAGACTTAAGTGCCGTAGTCAAAGAATCACATAAAGCACGCACTATAGAAATGCACTTACAATGTTTTAATTAAATAAGTGCAGTTAAAAACCAAGTAAAAACATTCCATTTCCAGATGCTAAATACTCAGACAGTCTAATCCGCTTTCCCGGTCCCCTGATCAAGCTTATCTGTGTGGTCTGTAGCCAGGGTTCCTCACAGGTATCGTCTGATAGTTCTTTGCTGACACTGGGAACTCCGCCTCCGGAACTACGGTACTCAGATAGTCCAAAAAGGCCTTAGAATTACTTCTACGTGTTTCGTCCGCTAACATGCAGACTTTTTCAAGAGGGTGGAAATTGAAGTGAGTTGATGGGATATCCTCCCCTCATATAAACACCCAAAATCTTTTTTATTGGTTAAAATGAGCCGTCCTTCCATTGTGACATGTAGCAGTGATTTTAAAAAAAAAATTGCAATAATAGATTTTGTACAATATGTAAAACAACCCCAACTAAAACAAATGGTGAAATTTCATCTAATAACCAGGAGACTTCTATCTTTAAACACATTTGAAAAGTACATTATAAAAGTAAAAAAATTCATACAAAACATTCTTTTATACAAAAACCTTAAAATTAATTTCTACCACTAATACATCATATAACAGGTAATAACTATGAATATAAAACTTCTATTTCCCTTATTAGAAACACAAACACAGAAGCTAATTACTAGAACACTATATAAGAGACTAATAAAAGTATTACAATTGATTTGAACCTAAAAATATAATTAATTATATTAAAAATTCAGCAAATTCCAATCAAGCAATAAATAAGGACCACATAGAAGGCAAAGATCTAGAAGCTTTAAGTATTCTATAATCAGAGGATTTGGGAGTTAGGGATCAGGATGTTAATGATAGCATAACTACAATAGAGGAGCTTCTGAATATCTCAGTAAATGAAGAAGCAAAGATCAGTCACAGTAATTTGAAACAACCATCTACTTTTTACGCTGTTGGTACACAGGGTGATCAGATACCGGGTTTCACTAAACTAGCTATGGAGGAAGTATTTAATCTTTTCCATAAGAAAAGAACTAATCTGTTCAACAAACATAATGACAATCTGAGGTTCAAGGAAAGGAACTTACTTAAGAAATTAATGAGTAATACGGATATAGTCATTAGGGCGGCCAATAAGTGGGGTGGGATCGTGATTCAGAGTAGAAGTGATTATCTAACCGAAGCTTACAATCTATTGAATGATAGGGAGACTTACTGTATTCTTAAATGGACACTAAACCCAAATTCTTTTCTTTCGTGATTCAGATAGAGCATGCAATTTTAAGCAACTTTCTAATTTACTCATATCAATTTTTCTTTGTTCTATTGCTTTTTTTATTTGAAAAAGGCATCTAAGCTATTTGTTTGGTTCAGTACCCCGGACAGCACTTGTTCATTGGTGGATGAATTTATCCACCAATCAGCAGGAACCCAGGTTGTTCAACAAAAATGGGCTGGCATCCAAACTTACATTCTTGTATTTTAAATAAAGATACCAAAAGAATAAATAAAATTTGATAATAGGAGTAAATTAGAAAGTTGCTTAAAATTGCATGCTCTATCTGAATCACAGAAGAACAAATTTGGGTTCAGTGTCCCTTTAATCACGATTCGACTAAGTCATATCAGACTAAGCTTAATAAACTACTTATGGCAGCTAAGTCAGAAGGTATTCTGAATAATGATGAATATAGATTCCTAAAAGAAACAGAACCTAGGGTCATCATAATATACCATCTCCCAAAGGTGCACAAGAATGCAGAAAAGCCACCTGGTAGACCGATCATTTTGGGGATTGAGTGATAAAGTGTCAAAATATATAGATTTTTACCTACAGCCTATAGTTAAAATTACCAAGGCGTATATTAAAGACACTACACAAACTATCAATCTGTTTGAAGGTTTAGAGTGGAAGGAGAATTACTTTTGGTTAACGTGCGCTGTATCAGCTCTATATACATCAATTCCACATGAGAAAAGGTATAAGGGTTTTGAAACAGAAATTATTGAATTGGAATATCCCACTTGAACATCAAAATTTTATTCTGGAGTGCACAAAGTTTATACTAGAACACACTATTATTTTTTTGAAAATGTTTTGTTTTATTCTGGAGTGCACAAAGTTTATACTAGAACACACTATTATTTTTTTGAAAATGTTTTGTATAGACAGATCAAAGGCGACTACGTTTGCCCCATCGTATGCAAATTATATATATATATATATATATATATATATATATATATATATATATATATATATATACACACACACACACACACACAGACACATACATACACACACACACATACATAAATACATACACACAGAGTCACTAATAAGACAGCACTCAATGGATTTAAAAATAAAACTTAGCTTTTATTGTAGTATTTTCAAAGATTAAAACGATCTCATGACGTTTCAGTGCCAACCAGCACCTTTATCAAATGGTTCAAACAGTTCCTTCAGGCAGATGACAAAGCCTGACATCCACAGGGAAAAACAGGTTAAAAACTATGAGACAATGCAGCTTTATATACACATTCTCTTGATTGCAAGCTTAGTTCAACTGTGTGTCACTGAAGCCACGCCCCTTCCTGATTCATGGTGTGTTGTCATAGGTGCAACCAGCAACAACAAAGTTGAAAACCATGGTAACGGAGCTGTGTGTAGCACATGGCTCATTTGCATATTCACTGCTGTGTGACGTATCAGGCTAGTGGAAGCGTTTCTGTGCAGATCTGCAAAAGTCTCATATTGATGTTAAAAGCAAAGCACTGTTTGCAGAGGACACACTAAATCCTTGAAATAGTACGATTCATATAAGGCTAGAAATGATACATCGTATGCTGCTGGTTTGGAGGGTATGCTAAAAATTTTTTGATATAAACCTTTGATAAATATTGGAATCTCATACGCCACATATCATACATGCCAATCAAAAATAAGAAATGACATTGATCTGATCTAGGAGGGATAGGCGTTAGTTGAAGAACAAAAAAAAAAGAGAAGGACAGGCATTGTTTTGTGACTAGTATTATACAGACCAATTTCTGTAAACTGTGTCTTTATCCTATAAAGGGGCCATAGTCAAGTTGTATGTTAAGTCCCCTAGGCTCCACAGTGTCAAGAGTGTAAATCCATTTGGTTTCTTGTAGAAGTAGGATTCTGCCACGATCACCTCTCCTGGTTAGAGGTGGTATATGATCTACGATCATGGTCCTCAAACTAGAGACACTATGTTTCAGTTGTGCAAAGTGGCGTGCTACTGGTTGATCTGAAGTGCCCTTTTTGATGGCATCCCTAATGGCATGTCTATGATTAGCCATTCTTTCACGGAACGTTGTGATGGTTTTCCCTACATAGACAAGGGAGCACGGACAGATCAGGATATAGACCACAGAGGTGCTGCTGCATGTGACTCTGTGTTGTAACCTATAGCGATTGTTGCAATGTGGATGTTGAAAGGCGGGACCCATCTGCATCCCATTGCAGTTGATACAGTCTCCACATCTGAAGCATCCTTTCTTGGTGGATTTGAGCCATGTATCCTTTTGGTAGGAATCCTTTGGGTCAGTCTTGACCAAGATATCCCGTATATTCCTGGCACGTCTATATGCCATACGGGCAGGATTAAGTCTCCAATTCGATAGGCTCGTCAGTCTGTAGAATGTCCCATCGATTGCGAACTGCTTTAGAAACACAGTGATGATCCAGAGCAAACGTTGTGATGAAGTTCAAGTCTGCAGTAGTAGTCTGTTTCAGTGCCTTGGTCTGTGCCAAAAGTGTGTTTTGAGATTGACCATTCAATCATTGTCTAGCTGTATCAATTTCTTTTTTTGCATAACCTCTAGCTTGTAATTTAGTACACGTCATCCAACTGAGTATGGAGGATGGTAGAAGGAACTGTTTGAACCATTTGATAAAGGTGCTGGTTGGCACCGAAACGTCATGGGATCGTTTAAATCTTTGAAAATTCTACAATAAAAGCTAAGTTTTATTTTTAAATCCAGTGAGTGCTCTCTTATTAGTGTTTTTGTATACCTTTGATACAGCACCCTGGTGGCTGCTCACTCAAATATTTGAGGATTGGAGTGCAGGTCTTTATTTACCAAGTGATATATGAACTGTGGACTTTGTGCACCCTAAACTGCTGCTGTATATATATTTTGAGGAAATCTGCTGCTGTATATTATTTGCATATTTAAGGCACTGGCACTTTTACATCTTTTTTGGATTTGACTTGTTTTTAACTGATCTTGCACTGTTTGTTTGCAATGGACACAAGAACACTAATGGCTACTAATGTAACAGAACGTTATGCTTGTAATGATGATAATGTTAACAGACATTTTTGTCTTCACTGAGGATGATGCTGATAGAATAAGCGCTACTACAGATGTCCGTGAACTGAGGGGGGATATACCCATTAACATATATAAGCTTTTAAATTTAATAAAAACGCAAAGTAGATTACAATCTACATGCTGTCTATCTCTCTAACTACCATAAAAACAAATATATTCCTAGGGGATTTAGGGTTAGTAATGTACCTACATTGGGAAGATCGAACCCTGAATTCTGCAGAAAATGGTGCTGTATTCTTAACAAGTGCTCTTATGATCTTATATTACTCACCATAGAAGAAGTTAGCCGCCTAGAAAAGAAAATGCAGGGGAAGATAGACATCAAAGTTAGTGGTTACCAAGCACTAATTGATGATAAAACCGAGGACTGGGTGACAAAATTAGAAGGCTTAGTCACCAAATATCATAATGAACTACTTAACTTTAAAAACCGGAAACTTAATACAGTAGAGAATGACTACCGTGAGAAACATACTTACAAATGGCTTTATGGTAAAGAGGACACTAGCAGACCATTTAGACCTAGACAGCAAACATATAGACATAAGATACTAGTAGATACTATTGATACCAGTGGTGGGGACTCCTCAGATGGGGGTGTGATCAATGCACAGAATGACAATAGGGACACACTCAGTGGTGTTGCGACCAGATCTGCGTTTAAACCTCCATATTTACAGTCAAAAAACGGGGAGGGCCCCACATTAGACGAGGGGGCACAAAGAAAAAGATAAATGTGACAAAGAAACGACTGACATAGTATATAATTTAAGTACTAGACTACTAACTGCGAGTGAGAATTACCTCCTTAACAGGGGTCTGTCCTTCATCCCTACACCCAAATGTGATCATTTTCAAACCTCTGTTGATATACACAAATTTCAAAGAACATTAAATATCAAGGAAGTTTTCAAATATGATAGACCTATACCCAGTAACAATAGATTCAAGCCACCATTCAAATTTGATCCCCAGATCACCAATCCTTCTATTAAAAGTTTCACTCGACTAATACGTAATGATTGTACTAAAAATGACAATACACAGACTTTCTCCAATCTTCCACTTAATTAATATAAAGCCCTGACCGCCCTATCCAATAATCATAATATTATTATACGCCCGGCCGATAAGGGTGGGGCCATAGTGGTTCAAGATTATTGCGACTACAGAAGAGAGGCTATGAGAAAATTGTGTGACACATATACTTACATGAAGCTTGATACCAATCATACAGTTAAATATAAGAAATTGATAGACCTCTCTATCTCGTGGTCTACAAATCACTGAGAACAAATTGAATTATATGTCCATAGCTTATCCCAAGATACCATTTTTGTATCTACTTCCTAAGATATACAAGAGTTTAAATAACCCACCTGGCAGACCCATTGTATCTGCCAGGGGGTCAATTTTCTCAGGCATTGCAGAATTCATTGATTTTCATTTACAGCCAGTGATACGCAACTCTTTTTCATACATACAGGATACCACTGCCTTGATTCATAAACTACACAAACATACTTGTCTACAGTCTGACGATATACTAGTCACTATGGATGTTGACAGTTTGTATACTGTCATTCCCAATGAATTAGGACTAGACACTATCAGAACCATTGTGGGGAACTCTCCTGACTATATAGGCCCGCCATTAGAGTTCATTATAGAGCTCATGGAACATTGTTTGAAGAAAAATTATTTTAAATTTGAAAATAACTTATCTTCAGTTGTCTGGAATGGCCATGGGGTCTAATATGGCCCCAGTACATGCCAATCTATTTATGCTGGGTTATAAGTCTACCATCATGAAACCTCTAACACATCCATGTATTTCCTTTTACACTCGCTACATAGATGATCTGTTTTTTGTTTGGACAGGGAGTCTAGCACACCTTCAAGAGTGGGTTTTTTAGTTGAACCATTTTAATTCACCTATTAAAATTTAAAATAGAATGTAGTATGCAAAGCGTACACTTCCTGGACCTTAATATCTTTAAGGTCCCCACAGAAAGGTCATTCAGGTTTGGCACCTCGCTATATACCAAACCTACAGACAGAAACTCGCTTCTCTTATCTACTAGTTGCCATCCCGACCACCAAAAATTGGGCAACAATTCTGATTCTACCATCCTTCATACTCAGTTGGATGACGTGTACTAAATTACAAGCTAGAGGTTAAGCAAAAAAAGACATTGATACAGCTAGACAACGATTGAATGGTCAATCTCAAAACACACTTTTGGCACAGACCAAGGCACTGAAACAGACCGCTACTGCAGGCTTAAACTTCATCACAACGTTTGCTCCGGATCATCACTTTGTTTCTAAAGCAGTTCGCAATCGATGGGACATTCTACAGACTGACAAGAGCCTATCGAATTGGAGACTTAATCCTCCCGTATGGCATATAGACGTGCCAGGAATATACGGGATATCTTGGTCAAGACTGACCCGAAGGATTCCTACCAAAAGGATACGCGGCTGAAATCCACCAAGAAAGAGACTGTATCAACTGCAATGGGATGCAGATGGGTCCCACCTTTCAACACCCACATTGCAACAATTGCTATAGGATACAACACAGAGTCACATGCAGCAGCACCTATGTGGTCTATATCCTGATTTGTCCGTGCTCCCTTGTCTATGTAGGGAAAACCATCACAACGCTCCGTGAAAGAATGGCTAATCATAGACATGCCATTAGGGATGCCATCAAAAAGGGCACTTCAGATCAACCAGTGGCACGCCACTTTGCACAACTGAAACATAGTGTCTCTAGTTTGAGGACCATGATCAAAGATCATATACCACCTCTAACCAGGTGAGGTGATCGTGGCAGAATCCTACTTTAACAAGAAACCAAATGGATTTACACTCTTGACACTGTGGAGCCTAGGGGACTTAACATACAACTTGACTATGGCCCCTTTATAGGATAAAGACAGAGTTTACATAAATTGGTCTGTATAATACTAGTCACAAAACAGTGCCTGTCTGTTGTTCTTCTCTTTTTTTTGTTCAACTAACGCCTATCCCTCCTGTATCAGATCAATGTCATTTCATATTTTTGAATGGCATGTATGATCTGTGGTGTATGAGATTCCAATATTTATCAAAGGTTTATATCAAATGTTTTAAGCATACCGTCCAAACCAGCAGCATACAATGTATCATTTCTAGCTTTATATGAAACATGTACTATTTCAAGGATTTAGTGTGTCCTCTGCAAACAGTGCTTTGCTTTTAACATCAATATGAGACTTTTGAAGATCTGCACAGAAACACTTCCACTAGCCTGATACGTCACACAGCAGTGAATATGCAAATGAGCCATGTGCTACACACAGCTCCGTTACCATGGTTTTCAACTTTGTTGCTGCTGGCTGCTCCTATGACAACACACCATAAATCCGGAAGGGGCGTGGCTTCAGTGATGTGCACACACACACACACAGTTGAACTAAGTTTGCAATCAAGATAGAATGTGTATATAAAGCTGCATTGTCTCATAGTTTTTAACCTGTTTTTCCCTGTGGATGTCAGGCTTTGTCATCTGCCTGAAGGAACTGTTTGAACCATTTGATAAAGGTGCTGGTTGGCACTGAAACGTCATGGGATCGTTTTAAGCTTTGAAGAAAGAAAGAGAGACACAGAGAGAGAGAGACACAGAGAGAGAGAGAGAGACACAGAGAGAGAGAGAGAGACACAGAGAGAGAGAGAGAGAGACACAGAGAGAGAGAGAGAGAGACACAGAGAGAGAGAGAGAGACACAGAGAGAGAGAGAGAGAGAGAGACACAGAGAGAGAGAGAGAGAGAGACACAGAGAGAGAGAGAGAGAGACACAGAGAGAGAGAGAGAGACACAGAGAGAGAGAGAGAGAGACACAGAGAGAGAGAGAGAGAGAGAGACACAGAGAGAGAGAGAGAGAGAGAGAGACACAGAGAGACACAGAGAGAGACAGAGAGAGACAGACATACACACACGCTTGCATAGATTCATCGTTATATCGATGATGTCATCATCCTCTGGGAGGGTAATGACACATCGATTAATGATTTTATGACATCTATGAATGATGATAATTTTAATTTTAAATTTGCAGAAAAATACTCAAGATCTAGAATTGAGTTCCTGGATTTATGGCTGTATGTAGATGATCGTTCCAAAACCACTGTGTCTAACTACAGGAAGCCAACTGACAAGAATAGCTTTATTGATAGTAGGAGTGCACATCTAAGAAGATGGAAAGAGAGAAAAAGAAAGCACAGAATACCGATAGGGAGATAATTTTAAGACCTAAGAACAGAACAGACATAAAGAACTCAGAAGATAAAGGCACAGTTAGATTCATTACAACCTATAATGAAGGGAATAAGATCATTAAAAATGTTTTTAAGAAACACTGGGGGATCCTAAAAACTGATCCAATCCTAGACCCCACTTTAACAGAAGAACTAGTTTTAACCTTTAAAAGGGCTAGGAATTTGAAAAATCTACTGGCACCTAGCAAACTGAAGAAAGTGGACATGCCACAAACTGTAGGTAAACCAGGTACATACAAATGTGGGAAAATGGCCTGTAATGTGTAAACACATAAATAAGGAAACAAGCTTCAAAGTGAGGGAAATAGATAATTTGATATTAAAAGTAGATGTACTTGTGATTCGACTTATGTAGTTTTTGTTTTAAACATGTGGTTGTGACAGGATCTATGTAGGGCGTACAAAAAGAAAAATAAGACGCAGATTTTCAGAACATCTGTATAATATTAAAGAAAAATCTGACAAGCACAATGTCCCTTTACACTTTACGGAGTTCCATGGGAGCGATCCCAGAAAACCCAAGCTATTGATTGGATACAGAATTGTAGCAGCAATAGATTAGTTAGTCTGAGGAAACAAAAAACATTTTTGGATCCAGAAGTTAAAGAGTTTACATCCCAAGGGTTTAAACATTGATATAGACATACCATTCATGTAAATAGCTAATACAGGTATTCATCTGTGGATAATTTTTGATATGTACTTATGCACAGGTGTGCACACTCATGTACGTATATAGTCTTATGCAAAAGTTTAGGCACCCCTGACAATTTCCATGATTTTCATTTATAAATAATTGGGTGTTTGGATCAGCAATTTCATTTTGATCTATCAAATAATTGAAGGACACAGTAATATTTCAGTAGTGAAAAGAGGTTTATTGGATTAACAGAAAATGTGCAATATGCATCAAAACGAAATTAGACAGGTGCATAAATTTGGGCACCCCAACAGAAATATCACAATAATATTCAAAAGAGTCTCCTTTAGCAGAAATAAAAGCCTCTAGACGCTTCCTATAGCCTGTAATGAATGTCTGGATTCTGGATGAAGGTATTTTGGACCATTCCTCCTTGCAAAACTTCTCCAGTTCAGTTAGGCTTGATGGTTGCGGAGCATGGACAGCCTGCTTCAAATTACCCCACAGATTTTCAATGATATTCAGGTTTAGAGACTGGGATTGCCATTCCAGAACATTGTACTTGTTCCACTGCATAAATGCCAGAGTAGATTTTGAGCAGTGATTTGGGTCGTTGTCTTGTTGAAATATCCAGCTCCGGCATAACTTCAACTTTGTGACCGATTCCTCAACACTATTTTCAAGTATCTGCTGATATTGAGTGGAATCCATGCGACCCTCAACTTTAACAAGATTCCCAGTACCGGAACTGGTCACACAGCACCACAGCATGATGGAACATCCACAAAATTTTACTGTGGGTAGCAAGTGTTCGTCTTGGAACGCTGTGTTCTTTTGCCACCATGCAGAACGCCCCTTGTTATGACCAAATAACTCAATCTTTGTTTCATCAGTCCACAGCACTTTCTTCCAAAATGAAGCTGGCTTGTCCAAATGTGTGTTTGCATACCTCAAACGACTCTGTTTGTGGCGTGTGTGCAGAAAAGGCTTCTTCCTCATCACTCTCCCATACGCTGAATTGTTGAATGATGCACAGTGACATCATCTGCAGCAAGATGATGTTGTAGGTCTTTGGAAGTGGTCTGTGGGCTGTTTTTGACCGTTCTCACCATCCTTTGCCTCTCCGATATTTTACTTCTGGCCTTAACAAGAACTGTGCCTGTGGTCTTCCATTTCCTCACTATGTTCCTTACAGTGGACACTGACAGCTTAAATCTCTGCAATAGCTTTTTGTAGCCTTCCCCTATACCATAATGTTCAACAATCTTTGTTTTCAGGTCATTTGAGAGTTGTTTTGAGGCCCCCATGTTGCCACTCTTCAGAGGAGAGGCAATTGGCCACCGTAAATACCTTTTCTCATGGATGCACCTGTCTATGAAGTTCAAGGCTTGATGGGCTCACCAAAACAATTGTGTGTTCCAATTAATCATTGAAAGGTAGTTACAGGTATTCAAATCAACAAAATGACAAGGGTGTCCAAATTTATGCACCTGTCTAATTTCGTTTTGATGCATATTGCACATATCAAACCTAACTGAACTGGCAATGTTTTGCAAGGAGGAATGGTCCAAAATACCTTCATCCAGACACTCATTACAGGCTATAGGAAGTGTCTGGAGGCTGTTATTTCTGCTAAAGGAGGCTGTACTAAAATATTGATGCAATATTTCTGTTGGGGTGCCCAAATTTATGCACCTGACTAATTTCGTTTTGATGCATATTGCACATTTTCTGTTAATCCAATAAACCTCATTTCACTACTGAAATATTACTGTGTCCTTAACTTATTTGATAGATCAAAATGAAATTGCTGATCCAAACACCCAATTATTTATAAATGAAAATGATGGAAATTGTCAGGGGTGCCTAAACTTTTGCATATGACTGTATATGCGCTCATGTGTATAGGTACGTTGTGGTCTGCTATGCATGAATTTAGATGTTGGTATTTGGTTCTCAAGAAGACAGCATAATAATAACCCTATCTAAGAGTCAACAGCAGTATTTTCCTATGTAATAATGGGCACACACAGTATAATAGGGAATATCTTGCTTGGATATATATGGGTATATGTACACATTTATACAGGTATCTTCTTCTTAATTTTTTGCATTGGACTGGGGTCCTAAGCATGAATCAATGTCTCACCTCTCTCTTTTTTTTCGTTTTAGGTTCAAATCAATTGTATTAATTGTATTAGTCTCTTATATAGTGTTCTAGTAATTAAGTTCTGTATTTGTGTTTCTAATAAGGGAAATAGAAGTTTTATATTTTTATCATATGATGTATTAGTGACAGAAATGAATTTTAAGGTTTTCGTATAAAAGAATGTTTTGTATGAACATTTTTACTTTTATGACGTACTTTTGAAATGTGTTTTAAGATAGCAGTCTCTGGTTATTCAATGACATTTCACCATTCATTTTAGTTAGGGTTGTTTTACATATTGTGCGATATAAATATATTATTGCAATTTAACTTGTATTTTTAAATCACTGCTACATGTCACAATGGAAGGACAGCCCATTTTAACCAATAGAAAAGATTTTGGGTGTTTATATGAGGAGAGGATATGAACGCTCTTCATTTTCCACCCTCTTGAAAAAGTCTGCACGCTACCGGACGAAACGCGTAGAGGTGATTCTAAGGCCTTTTTGGACTATCCGAGAACCCGTAGTTCAGGAGGCGGAGCTCCCAGAGTCAGCAAAGAACTATCTGACGATACCTGTGAGGAACGCCGGCTGCAGACACGCCGATAAGCTTGATCAGGGGACTGGGAAAGCGGATTAGATTGAGTATTAAGCATCTGGAAATGGAATGTTTTTACTTGTTTTTAACTGCAAATATTTAATTAAACATTTTAAGTGAATTTCTATAGTGTGTGCTTTATGTGATTCTTTGACTACGGCACTCGAGTCCGCTTTGCGCATTTTATTGTTCTACTGTTACACATGTAGCATCAATTCACCCATAAGATTTTGAATTAGAATATAACAAAATTCATTTTTTTTTCTTTCAATTGGCATCACCTTGCACTATATATAGAAAAGTATAAAATGGGTAACTAATATGCAAAATTCTAATTTCAGAGATAGGTGACAACTCATTTTGATAATGTATGTGTATTACATACCATAAAATGCTAGCTATTATGACACTTTTATAAAGATATCTCTCAGTGTGTATTTGAGGCTATCTGGTGCTGCCATAATTACTATTAACTGCGACAGCTTTAAATATGAGTCTGCTCATTCCCATGACTCCTTGCGCATATTGTTCATACAGATTATCACAGCTCCCATAATCAATATAAGATAGCTATCTTCTTTTAAAACAGAGGTTATTGGTCTCATTTTGGAGTATACATGGGGTGCTAGAGTCCAGACCACCCTTAAAGTCCAGTAGACGGAGATGTGGGATGTTTAATGTGGTGAATCAATTATTTAAGCTATAGGGGCTCCCTGTTGCTTAGCAATATATACGTGATCATCATTACTACTACAACCACCAGTGAAAAGTCTGAGGCAGTGCAACCCAGAAAAGTAAAAGGAAACAACATTAACTCAGGCTAAGTACAAGATGACCAATAGTGCAACTAAAGAAAATAAAAAAAAAAGATAGAGAACTACCAATGTACAGTACATTAAAGATATACTAAGAATTTAATTATCCTAATTATCAAAATATAATTAAATCATAGTTTAAATACACAACTGTTTCAAGTTAGGAAATTACCTTAATTGATTAGAGAAATCATCTTCAACATTATCGTCATCCCAATTATCTTCCCAAACATGTGCATCTTCATCTTCTTCTAAACCAGTCCAGTCTAGGGGAGAAGAAACAGTTTCAGCAAGTCCCCCCACAACACACAATAGAAGAACACATCTGTTAATGTAGTTCCTATAACTAGTCATAATGTACCAATATTAAATTGCACTAATACATTATGTTTCTATGAAATATAAAGAACCTTAAAGGGACAGTCTAGTCCAAAACAAACTTTCATTATTCAGATAGGGCAAGTCATTTTAAACAATTTTCCAATTTACTTCTATCACCAATTTTGCTTTGTTCTCTTGGTTAAAAGCTAAATCTAGGAGGTTCATATGCTAATTTCTAAACCCTTGAAGGCCGCCTCTTAGCTCAGGGCATTTTGACAGTTTTTCACCACTAGAGGGTGTTAGTTCATGTGTTTCATATAGATAACACTGTGCTCACACACGTGGAGTTCCTAGGAGCCAGCACTGATTGGCTAAAATGCGAGTCTGTCAAAAGAACTGAAATAAGGGGCAGTTTGCAGAGGCTTAGATACAAGGTAATGACAGAGGTAAAAAGTATTTATTTCATGTAATTGGCAAGAGTCCATGAGCTAGTGACGTATGGGATATACAATCCTACCAGGAGGGGCAAAGTTTCCCAAACTTCAAAATGCCTATCAATACACCCCTCACCACACCCACAACCCAGAGACAGAACTTTTTTTCACTTTCTGCAATGAGATTTTTTTAGTGAAAATTTTTCTGCAGGTCATTTTTAAATAAAATAAAATTGTAAATTTGTCAGTTACACTAAAGAACCAGATCAATTGCAATGTGTTGGTTAACTGGAGAATAAAGCAATATTTAAAGTTGTATAATCTAGTGCAGTAGTTGAACATTGCATTGCAAATTAGCTGCAGACAAAATAGCAATTGTAAAATGTCTCTTGAATAAATCTATTTCCTTTTCTCTTAATCTAACATAGAAATGTAGCAATAAAAAAGGTGCATTGCTCATATAAACATCTTACATTCAGAGAAAAACAGCTTTGCAGACTGTGAAAAGCTAGGGAACGAGCTTGCAAAAATCTCAGAACCAGACAAGAATCAATGCACTGCTGCTTTGCAGCACTACTGCATATTTGACTGTTGTCTTCAAACAGCACTTTGCTCTGGATGCACTGTGTTAAGAAAAACTTATACAATGAAGCCAGAGAACAGCTCTGTTTAAAAAAGAACAGCCTAATATGGTGCAGCACTGAAAAGTTAAAGTGCTAACAGCTCCTGTTCTTTCTGCAGACATGCTGCATTTTCTGCGATGACATCTCAGATCACTCTATGTTCTGCCTTTGGGACCCACAATTCAGTTTTTACAAACTTTGTCTCCTATGGAGGTGGCGAAGTAAGTTTGTGCTTGATTTTCTTCTGTGATATGCGCTTCTCAGCATTTTGAAGCCCGATTCCTCTCAGAGTACAGTGAATGTCAGAGGGATGTGTATTGAATTTTATGGTTTTCCTCGCGGGAAATCTTTTCATAGGTTCTCTGTTATTGGTTGTAGAGATTAATCTCCTACCTCCCTTTTCAGATCAACGATATACTCTCATATTCCATTACCTCTACTGATAACTGTTTCAGTACTGGTTTGGATATCTGCTATATGTGGATGGGTGTCTTTCGGAAAGTATGTTTTCATTACTTAAGACACTCTCAGCTATGGTTTGGCACTTTATATATTAAAGGGACAGTCTAGTCTAAAAAAAAAAAAAAAAAAAATTTCACGATTCAGATAGGGCATGTAATTTTAAACAATTTTCCAATTTACTTTTATCACCAATTTTTCTTTGTTCTCTTGGTATTCTTAGTTGAAAGCTTAACCTAGGAGGTTCATATGCTAATTTCTGAGACCTTGAAGGCCGCCTCTTAAGAATGCATTTTAACAGGTTTTTCACCACTAGAGGGTGTTAGTTCACGTATTTCATATAGATAACACTGTGCTCGTGAAGTTACCTGGGAGCCATCACTGATTGGCTAAACTGCAAGTCTGTCAAAATAACTGAAATAAAGGGGCAGTCTGCAGAGGCTTAGATACAAGATAATCACAGAGGTAAAAAATATATAAATATAACTTTGTTGGTTATGCAAAACTAGGGAATGGGTAAACAAGGGATTATCTATCTTTTAAAACAATAACAATTCTGGTGTAGACTGTCCCTTTAATGAAAAGTTCTAAATATATGTATTGTAGATTTCCTTTTGGAGACTATCAGTTTCAAAATCGGGGGAAACATATTTAGGAAGTTATTTTTTTCTTACCTGGGGTATAGTCTTTTCTTCAAAATTTAATGTTTTCTTTAATTTCCGCGGGAATAAATTAGGATCGCAAGGCCGCAAAATGCTAATATATATTGCGTCATTCTTGGCGCGATAATTTTTTTGCGCAAAGCAGTGTTAATTTTGACGGCAAATTTCAATTTAGTCTTAGTTTTAGTCTTTTGACTAAAATGCCATTTTAGTTTTAGTCGTATTTTAGTCATCTGAATTGTTTTAGTTTTAGTCTAGTTTTAGTCGATTGAATCTTCACTAGATTTTAGTCGACTAAATCTCCACTAGATTTTAGTCGACTAAAATCTAAGGGGTTTAGTTAAAGTGTAATGCATTATTTAAGCATTTCTCTAAAATTTGCAAACTGATTATATACTCCAGGAGTAAACATAAGACCTGTTAATATTTATGGTATTAAGGTTTAAACATGCAATACAGACACAGATTTAGCCGTTGCGATATGTAACATCTTTATTAAACTTAAAATTAAATAAAACCAAGTTTCATAAACAAACAGAAGTGCAACTATAAAATATAAAAAAAAACTAACTGTAAACTGTATTGGCTGTATTGAACATATTACCCAATATAAAAACTTTAACAGTTCTCTGTTAACAATTAAAACAAGTATCAAGTAACTCAACACAACAAAAAGTTTCTGCAGCTAGCACAGGCACAGCATAATTTAAACCCATACTCGTGGGTTTTGCATATTTCTATAGGAAGAATCAATTGTTTGTTCACAGATTCGAAACATTTTCGGCAACGATATTAGCTCTAGAACTTCCAAACTCATTATATACTCCTGGAGTAAAGGTTTATTAACCTGTTTTTATTTATGGTATTAAGGTTTTAAACAGATTTAACTGTTGTGGTATATAACGTGTTTATCTTAAAATTTAATAAAATTAAGTTTTGTAAATTTTACAAAAGAGCAGTAATTGGATATGGATTGATTAAAACAACTTGCATAAAATGTTTTTTTTTGTCAGCAAATTTTGATTTAGTTTTAGTCATAGTCTTTTGATTTAGTTTTAGTCATCGTCTTGACTAAAATGTCGTTTTAGTCGTATTTTAGTCATCAGAATCTCTTTAGTTGTATAGTCATTTTAGTCTAGTTTTAGTCAACGAAATTAACACTGGCGCAAAGGTACGTTCGTTGGCGCAAATTCGCCATTTCCGGCGTCTTAGTTGACGCTAGGTTCGAGTTGCGTTATATCCGGATGTTGTCAGCGACAAAAAAAATTTTTTTTTCCCCATTCCCGAAACTGCCATATAAGGAAATTGATCATTTTGCTTTATATGTTGTTTTTTTCTCTTACATTTGCAAGATGTCTCAATCTGATCCTGTCTCAGAAACCACTGTTGGATTCCTGCTGCCAGATAACAGTACTACCAAAGATAAGTGTATCTGTTGTATATTAGTAGAAATTATATCTCCAGCGGTAGTATGTAACAGTTGTCATGATAAGATTTTACATGCAGGGAATGTATCCATCAGTACTAGTGCAATGCTTGTTGTTCCTTCAACATCTAATGTACATGATATCCCTGTGAATATAAAATATTTTATTGCTGATGCGATTCAGAAGGCTTTGTCTGCTATTCCACCTTCTAATAAACGTAAAAGGTCTCATAAAGTTAAGGCAATTTCAAATGACCGACAACATACTGAATTATCCTCCTCTGATGAGGATCTGATTCAGAAGATCCTACATCAGATATTGACACTGACAAATCTACTTATCTCTTTAAGATGGAGTATATTCATTCTTGTTAAAAGAGGTGTTGATTACTTTGGATATTGAGGAAACTAGTCCTCGACATTAAAACTAGTAAACGTTTAAATTCCGTTTATAAACCTCCTGTGGTTACTCCAGAGGTTTTTTCAGTTCCTGATGCTATTTCCGATATGATTTCAAAGGAATGGAATAGGCCGGGTACTTCTTTTATTCCTTCTGTTAGGTTTAAACAGTTGTATCCCTTGCCAGCAATTAGATTAGAGTTTTGGGAAAAAATCCCCAAGGTTGATGGGGCTCTCACTACTCTTGCCAAACTTACTACTTCCTTTAAGGACCCTTTAGATAGGAAACTTGAATCTTGTATAAGGAAAGTTTATTTATATTCTGGCTATCTTCTCAGGCCTGCCATTTCTATGGCTGATGTTGCAGCTGCATCAACTTTTTGGTTGGAAAGCTTAGCGCAACAGGAAACAGATCCCGATTTGTCTAGCATTGTTCACTTGCTTCAACATGCTAATCATTTTATCTGTGATGTTTTTGATATCATCAAAATTGATGTTAAATCTATGTCTTTAGCTATCTTAGCTAGAAGAGCTTTGTGGCTTAAATATTGGAATGCTGACATAGTATCTAAGTCTAGATTACTATCTCTTTCTTTCCCAGGTAACAATTTATTTGGTTCTCAGTTGGATTCAATTATTTCAAATGTTACTGGGGGGAGTTTTTTTTTACCTCAGGATAAAAGATCTAAGGGTAAATCTAAGGTTTCTAATCGTTTTCGTTCTTTTCAACAGAATAAGGAACAGAAAGTCAATCATTCCCCCAAAGAATCTGGTTCCAATTGGAAACCCTCTTCAAGTTGGAAAAAATCCAAGCCTTTTAAGAAACCAAAGCCAGCCCCCAAGTCTGCATGAAGTTGCGGCCCTCATTTCAGCTCAGCTGGTGGGGGGCAAATAAAAAAAAATTCCAAAACATTTGGGCAGATTCTGTCCAAAATCAATGGATTCTGAGCATTGTCTCTCAAGGGTATCGACTAGGATTCAGAGTAAGACCTCCTGTGAGAAGATTTTTTTCCTCTCACGCGTTCCAGCAAACCCAGTGAAGGCTCAGGCTTTTCTGAAGTGTGCTTCAGATCTAGAGCTTTCAGGGGTAATTATACCAGTTCCGTTTCAGGAATAGGGTCTGGGGTTTTATTCAAATCTATTCATTGTCCCAAAGAAAGAAAATTCTTTCAGGCCAGTTCTGGATCTGAAAATTTTGAACCGTTTTGTAAGAGTGCCAACTTTCAAAATGGTGACTATAAGGACTATTCTGCCTTTTGTTCAGCAAGGTCATTATATGTCCACAATAGACTTACAGGATGCATATCTTCATATTCCGATTCATCCAGACCACTATCGGTTTCTGAGATTCTCTTTTCTAGACAAGCATTACCAATTTGTCGCTCTTCCATTTGGCCTAGCAACAGCTCCAATAATTTTTTCAAAAGTTCTCGGTGCCCTACTCTCTGTAATCAGAGAACAGGGTATTGCGGCGTTTCCTTATTTGGACGATATCTTGGTACTAGCTCAGTCTTTACATTTTGCCGAATCTCACACAAATCAACTAGTGTGGTTTCCTCAAAGACATGGTTGGAGGATCAATTTACCAAAAAGTTCCTTGATTCCTCAGACAAGGGTCACCTTTTAAGGTTTCCAGATAGATTCAGTGTCCATGTCTGTCTCTAACAGACAAGAGACGAATAAAATGGGGTTCAGCTTGTCAGAACCTTCAGTCTCAATCGTTAACTTCAGGTCGTTAACTTCAGTGGCTGAAAGCATGGAAGTTTTAGGTCTCATGACTGCAGCATCGGACGCGATCCGCTTTGCATGTTTTCATATGAGACCTCTCCAGCTTTGAATGCTGAAGCAATGGTGCAGGGATTATACAAAGATATCACAATTAATATCCTTAAACCCCAATGTTCAACTTTCTCTGACTTGGTGGTTACATCACCACCGTATAATTCAAGGGGGTCTCTTTTGTTCGTCCAACCTGGAAAGTAATCACAACAGATGTAAGTCTTTCAGGTTGGGGAGCTGTCTGGTGAACTCTGACAGCACAAGGGGTTTGGAATTCTCAAGAGGAGAGGTTACCAATCAATATTTTGGAACTCCGTGCTATTTTCAGGGCTCTTCAGGTTTGGCCTGTTGAAGAGAGAACCATTTGTTTTCAGACAATGTCACAACTGTAGCATATGTCAATCATCAGGGCGGGACTCACAGTCCCCTAGCTATCAAAGAAGTATCTCGGATACTTGCTTGGGCGGAATCCAGCTCTTGTCTAATTTCTGCGGTACATATTCCAGGTATAGACAATTGGGAAGTTGATTATCTCAGCCGTCAGACTTTACATCCGGGGGAGTGGTCTCTCCATCCAGATGTGTTTTTTTTAAGATTGTTCAAATGTGGGCTCTTCCAGAAATAGATCTGATGGCTTCTCATCTAAACAAGAAACTTCCCAGGTACCTGTCCAGGGATCTTCAGGCGGAGTTGGTGGATGCGTTAGCAGTTCCTTGGTTTTACCAACCTGTTTATATCTCTCCGCCTCTAGTTCTTCTTCCAAGAGAGATCTCCAAAATCATCATGGAACATTTGTTTGTGTTTCTGGTAGCTCCAGCATGGCCACACAGGTTCTGGTATGTGGACCTTGTTCGGATGTCCAGTTGTCAACCATAGCCACTTCCTTTAAGACCAGACCTTCTGTCTCAAGGACCGTTTTTCCATCAGGATCTCAAATTGTTAAATTTGAAGGTATGGAAATTGAACGCTTAGTGCTTAGTCATAGAGGTTTCGCTGACTCAGTGATTGATACTATGTTACAGGCTCATAAATCTGTTTCTAGGAAGATTTATTATCGAGTTTGGAAGACTTATGTTTCATGGTGTTCTTTTAGAATTCCTAGAATTTTACAGTTTCTTCGGGATGGTTTGGATAAAGTTTTATCTACAAGTTCCTTGAAGGGACAAAATCTCTGCACTTTCTGTTTTATTTCACAGAAAGATTGCCAAGCTTCCTGATATTCACTGTTTTGTTCAGGCTTTGGTCCGTATCAAGCCTGTCATTAAATCAATCTCTCCTCCTTGGAGTCTTAATTTGGTTTTGAAAGCTTTACAGGCTCCTCCTTTTGAGCCTGTACATTCTTTGGATATTAAACTACTTTCTTGGAAAGTGTTGTTCCTTTTGGCTCTCTCTTCTGCTAGAAGAGTTTCTGAATTATCTGCTCTTTCTTGTAAGTCACCTTTTCTGATTTTTCATCAAGATAAGGCAGTTTTACGGACTTCATTTAAAATTTTACCTAAAGTTGTGAATTCTAACAACATTAATAAGGACATTGTTGTCCCCTCTTTCAGTCCTAATCCTAAGAATTCTTTGGAAAGATCCTTACATTCTCTGGATGTTTTAAGAGCTTTGAAATATAATGTCGAAGCTACTAAAGATTTCAGGAAGACTTCTAGTATATTTGTTGTCTTTTCTGGTTCTAGGAAAGGTCAGAAAGCTTATGCCATTATCTTGGCATCTTGGTTAAAGCTTTTGGTTCATAAGGCTTATTTGGAGTCGGGTCAGGCCCCGCCTCAGAGAATCACAGCTCATTCTACTAGATCAGTCTCCACTTTGTGGGCTTTTAAGAATGAAGCTTCAGTTGATCAGATTTGCAAAGCAGCGACTTGGTCTTTGCATACATTTACTAAATTCTACAGTTTTGATGTATTTGCCTCTTCAGAAGCAGTTTTTGGTAGAAAAGTTCTTCAGGCAGCTGTTTCAGTTTGATTCCTCTCCTTATGTTTTAAGTTTTTTTTTTCTTTCATTTATGAGAAAAACTTATTTTTTTTGGTTGTGGATTTAATTTTTTTCAGCAGAAAATGGCTGTTTTTATTGTATCCCTCCCTCTCTAGTGACTCTTGTGTGGAGTTCCACATCTTGGGTATTTCTATCCCATACGTCACTAGCTCATGGACTCTTGCCAATTACATGAAAGAAAACAATTTATGTAAGAACTTACATGATAAATTAATTTCTTCTTTCATATATTGGTAAGAGACCACCCTTTTTATGGTGGTTATGTTTTTTTGTATAAAGCACAATTATATTTCCAGTTTCTTTTTTGATGCTTTTTACTCCTTTTTCTATCACCCCACTACTTGGCTATTCGTTAAACTGAATTGTGGGTGTGGTGAGGGGTGTATTAATAGGCACTTTGAGGTTTGAGAAACTTTACCCTTCCTGGTAGGATTGTATATCCCATATGTCACTAGCTCATGGACTCTTGCCAATATGAAAGAAATGAATTTATCAGGTAAGTTACATAAATTATGTTATCAATATAACAGTGTTGGTTACGCAAAACTAGGAAATGGGTAATTAAGCGATTATCTATCTTTTAAAACAATAAATACATATTCTGGTGTAGACTGCCCCTTTAAATAGGGACAAAAAACATAAAATTAAATCCTTCATAAAATCTTTAATGGAAAAAATGAAAATATTATAATATACATAATAGTCTGTTTTTTCTCTCTCTAAAAATGGTGCTAATTTCACTCCAGAAACTCTAGAGTGACTATCATACATAACGCCTTGAATGAAAACAACAAAAGACTTGCCATCTACATTCCTTCCCCCATGGGGCCTACACAGATGTGTTTGCTTTCTTAAAGGGATATTAAACACTGAATGCATAATTCTATCTATAATGTATTTAAAGAAAAGATTAGCCGTTTAAATATTGACAAAATAAGTGTAAAGTTTCAATGTCTATAAAACAATGGGAACAACCATGTTGTAACGTAGGTTACCTCCTCTGCTGTGGCCAATTAGGGACAGCTATAAATAGGTCACTAGAGTTTGCAGCCAATGGCTGAGTGGAATATAAACAGTGTTCTGCACTTCCATTTCTAACAGGAACTGAAAAGCTCAATATCTCAGAAAGGGATTACACAAAAAATAGACAAAATAAATAATGAAAGTATATTGCAGATTTTGTTTTATATATACAATTTATTTTATATTACCATCTCAAAGTGCTTAATGTTCATTTAAATTGATGCAAAACTTGTCAGAACTATTTTTTAGTTAAAGGAACACTGAACCCAAATTATTTATTTTGCGATTCAGATAGAGCATGCAATTTTAAGCAACTTCATAAGTTACTCCTTTTATCAATTTTTCTTCATTCTCTTGCTATCTTTATTTGAAAAAGAAGGCATCTAAGCTATTTTTTGGTTCAGTACACTGGACAGCCCTTGTTTATTGGTGGATGAATTTATCCACCAATCAGCAAGTACAACCCAGGTTGTTCCCCAAAAATGGGCCGGCATCTAAACTTACATTCTTGTTTTTTCAAATAAAAATACCAAGAGAATAAAGAAAATTTTATAATAGGAGTAAATTAGAAAGTTGCTTAAAATTACATGCTCTATCTGAATCACGAAAGAAAAAAATGTGGGTTCAGTGTCCCTTTAATATGAAGTCCAACCCTACATTAGCTGCTCTTTCTATGTGAATTGAATTTTTAATAGCACAGTCTCGCACACAGCGGCTAGTCCGCTCTATATCCGGTGTACAGCAGAAAGGTATAATAGCAGGGTCACACTGCTCGTGGCAGGCTCCGCGCTATTATACCCAAGAAAACCTTAAAGACCAGCGATGTGGTCGTTAAGGGGTTAGTATAATAGTGAATTTTTTTTTTTTTTTTTTCTCATTATTTAACTGCAAGTGTTATTTCAGAATGCATATGTGTCCTTATTACCCACACTCGTCTGCTGGTACCCCTTTTTGTTTTAATTTTTCCCCCATAAGCAGTCAATAATAAGTGTAGCTGTACGGCTCTATGAAAATCTTTACACACATGTGTAATAAGAGCAGAGCGGGTGGTGCTTCTTTACACCTCACTACAATGCTGGAGATAGCTGTGGAGAGGCGAAGGAAGGCTTAGGAGTGACAAGAATATATAACAATTTAAAAAAAAAAAAAAAAAAAGTACTCTTCCTTAAAAATAATAATGCGGTTTGCAATTTAATTATATAATACATTGGTTGCCACATTTCATTATCTGAAGAGTTTACCACCACTTTTAGTGCACTAGCTCCACAAATAACAATGATGTGCGAGAGCACCTCTTCATGCTAGAGGTGGTGGAGGAAGGCTCTCAGTCAGCCCACAACCTAGAGGGGCACAAGATATAGAGGCTAATTGGTCCTTTTAAAAGATGTAAGTGCTGCAAAACCGGTAGTCCGTTGCATTAGCAGCCAAAGGAGAAGGGGGGGGGGGGGGCTCTAATGAGGTTTAGTTTTTATCTTCCCCCTGTGACCTAGAGGGAAAGTGACCCGTCATTTGAAAAGCCCTCTTGAAAGAGGGGTTCACTTGCCTTCCTTGGAGACAGCGCACCACTGTAAGAAACATTGACCACTTGCCCTACCAGCAGAGATATTTTCGATGGAGGTAAGCTATTATAGACTCCATATGCCCTTCTGATTCCAAGGGAACTAGGTATGGCCACAAATGGCAATTACATACTTACATTATTTACTGTATAGTATAGAGGTTGTGGCTCCTAACAAGCCCTTATCATATCAAGACAGCATTTAAAAAAAAAAAAAAACACACACAAAACACTGATCTAATTAAAGAGGCCATTAAACGTTTCCAAACGAGGAATCTTATGTTTGCCATAGGAATTTAAGTTTCCTGTCTTCTAGTTCACTTTTAGGGTTCTCTTGTTCTAAAATAAGACGCTATCACCAAAATTTAAGAAATATGCATAGGACACCAGACATAACCATATTCAAATGGGGGAAAATCAATGGTTGAGGTATCCAGTATCCACCAAGTTTCATAAAGCAACAGTAATTTCTTTACTTACGCATTTGAAAATGGCAATCATTCTCTTTCAAATGAGTGCTCATTAGTCTTTCCAGCTGCAAGGCGATTGTCATACAATGGCAAACATATGAAAGCATTAGTGCTATTTTAGGTGGTCTGCAACTCTAAAGATGCCCTTTTCACCATATAAATATATGTCTAAGATCCCTAATATTAAGTATGATGATCCTGCCATTCTACTCAGGGGTTCCATATACTTATAGCTGTCAACTCATTGTACCAATAAGAATGAACTTGGTCGTATGACTGCCACTGCTGACTGAGTCAGTGACTGTTTTAGCTTGCCTATTCTAGATTTGGTGACTTACACTAGACTTGAAGATCAACTACACTTTGACCAAGGAGAAGTACCACTCTATTCTGCAAAAGCATGCCATAACTTCTGGCTTAAATAATGTGTTAAGAGAGAATTCATTTTCCAACAGGCCAATGATATTCAACACACATGCAAGCTGCGAGGAAGAGCAAGGAGTACTAATTTAGAGGTCTTTACTTCACAGCCCTTAAGGCCAATGAACACCTTTGGGAGTATTTAAAAAGGGAAAAAAGTGAAACACACTAGCATCTCTAGATGCTATCGGGATGCTCTAAAGGAATGCTGGAATAATTTGGATTGCAAAAGACACCTGTACTATCAATGTCAAACAGAATTAAAGGGACAGTAAACATACAAAATAATGTTATATAAGTCTGCACATAGTGCAGAATTAAATAACATTATCTTAGCAGCACCTTTATAAATCTAAAGCATTTCCTGATTTTTGTATCCCAAAGTTTGACGCCGCTCAAGGTTCTACTGAGTGGGTCTTGTTTTTCAAATGCGCTTCGCGGGCGCACGGTCTAGTCACAGGCATTGAAGTGAATGTAACTTGCTCACGCTACCAGATCAGAGCACTGTGACTAGACAGCGCGCCCAAGAAGTGCATTTGAAAAACAAGACCCGCTCAGCAGAACTTTGAGCGGAGTCCAAATTTTGGGATAATTTTTTTTTTATCAGGAAATGCTTTAGATTTATAAAGCTGGCGCTAAGATAATGTTATATAATTCTGCACTATGTGCAGAATTATATAACATTATTTTGTATGTTTAAAAGGATAGTAAAGTACTCAAAATCAAACATTCATGATTCAAAATGAGTAGTTTTCTCAAGACCTTTTTAACAGGTGCACCACCCAGCTGATTTTACTGACCACCTGGCTAAAATGTTAGCCAATATTAATCTAAAACTAGCTAATATTAAACATTTTGAATGTATTTTAATTAATGTATTAATAAATAAATGTATGTTAAATTATGCAATTATTTGTGCTTTAGATAGCATAATATGTTATAATATGAGAAAGTATTACACTGCCCCCAACTAGCTCCTTTATATTCTCACCAGGCTGGCAAATGTTTCTGTGGTGAGCACAATTTTAAACAACTTTCCAATTTACTTCTATTATCTAACTTGCTTCGTTCTCTTTGTATTCTTTATTGAAGAGTAAATATAAGTAGGCTGTATGTTGCTGGTCTTTGAATGGGGATTGCATTTTGGATAGTGCAGTGTCGTCGCCAGCGACAAGACCGTGCTATTTCAGCATGCCTGCAGCTGGAAAGCAGGACATAATAGCGTGGTCCTGTTGCTCGCGGCGAGACCCGCACTGATAAGACCTGAAAAAACATTAACGACCAGCGACATACAGAGTACATAACGGTCATTTAGGGGTTAATTCATATCAAATTAGTTTTTTATTTTAAATTAGTCAAAAATATGCATTTTATCAGAAATTCTGAAATTCAGATTGTGGTATAAATATAAAAAAATTGCTCGACAGTCCCACATACCAGGGATCCCAAGTGACCATAAAGCAATTAAAAATCAGTCTTTAACTTTTTCCTGCCATAGTGACATTTTTTTCCCTCGGAGCCACCCACACTTTTGCTTTAAAATGAATGTAAAACGGAATGAATAAGTACACAGTTTATAAAAATACTATTAAAAACAGGGGCACTTTCATTCATTAAAAACTTTACATTGCAGCGTTTTTTTGTTGTAGTTTTTTTTAATACTTACCTTTTTCTTTAGGAAACCCAGACTGGCGATCCTCCGCCCGCTTCTAATGCTGTACTAAGCATATCAATCACAAAACCGGCTTCCTCCAATCATTGCGTGGCCTCATGAGCTGAACACCTATGGGGTGCACACCATGATTGGAGGAAGCCAGTGTCGTCATTGCTGTACTAAGTACAGAGGAGCTGCGGGCGGAGGATCGCCAGTCTGGGTTTCCTAAAGAAAAAAGTAAGCATTTAAAAAAAAAAAAAAAAAAAAAAGCCACAATGTAAAGTTTAATGAATGAAAATGCCCCTGTTTTTAATAGCATTTTTAAAAACCAGGCACTCATTCATTCAACTTTATATTCACTTTAAATTGCACTGATAAAATACAAGGAAGGAGGGAGAGAAAGTTTGTGCAGTGTCCATGTTAGTACCCCAAACAATAGAGCAAATAAATGGCTAGTAGGTGATGTTGTGAAGCACTGAGAGGATCAATGCAGTGCTGAACTGCATTGCTCAACAATCTCAAACTTAAGGGACGTGTTTTATTGATGTATAAATAGTTCTCATCACCAACTAAAAAAAAAACAAAAAAAACAAAACAAAAAAAACGTGTGGCTAAATGTAGCCACGAACAAGCAAGTGCTATCCAGGGTGCTGAACCTAAAATGGGCCGGCTCCTAAGCTTTACATTTGTGCTTTTTAAATAAATATAGCAAGAGAATGAAAAAGAAATTGATAATAGGAGTAAATTAGAAAGTTGTTTAAAATTGCATGCTCTATCTAAATCATGAAATAAAAAAATTTGGGTTTAGTATCCCTTTAACTAAAAAGCCTTCTCCAAGACCAACAACCAAATCTTACACTTTCTTTCTTATTCACCCATAATCTTCAAAACTGTAAGATCTTCAGGGCAGGGTCTTTCATTTCCTTAAAGGGACGCTGAAGTCACAATTCAATTGTCATGATTCAGATAGAGCATGCAATTTTAAACAACTTTCCAATTTACTTACATTAACAAAATGTGCACAGTCTTTTTATATTTACACTTTTTTAAGTTACCAGCTCCTAATGAGCATGTGCAAGAAATCACAGAATATATATGTATATGCATTTGTGATTGGCTGATGGCGGTCTCATGATGCAGTGGGAGTGGAAATAGACTAAGTTCTATTGCATTGTTGATTATGCAAATGTACTGTATTTTGGGGTCGTTTAATGTATAGATCTACATCACAGAGGAAAAAAAATGATGTCATTCAGACAGATCAAGCAATTTAAAACAACTTTCCAATTTACTTTTATTAAGTTGCTTTGTTCTCTTGGTATCCTTTGCTGATATGCTAGGTTGGCTCAGGTGCAGCAATGCACTACTGGGAACTACCTGCTGATTGGTGACTGCACATCTATGCCTCTAGCCATTGGTTCACCCTGTGTGTTCAGCTAGCTCCCAGTAGGGCATTGCTACACCTTTAACAAACTATAACAAGAGAATGAAACAAAATTAATAATGAACATCCAGAAATGACTACATGACTAAGAGCCTATTGCAGGCTTGAAACGTTGTCTCTCTGTTTTTTGGACCCAACCCATGAAAATAAAGGTCTTTTAAAGAATTTTGCTGGTGACTGGAGTGTCTCTACATATGACTATTTGGATAACAAAATTATTTTTTTTATAATTATACCACAATCTGCATTTCAGAATTTCTGATCAAATGCATATTTTTGACTAATTAAAATAAAAACTCATTTGATATGACCCCCAAGGCAGAACATGCTGTTATCTGAGATGTTATCGCAGTAAATGCAGCATGACTGCAGAAAGAATGGTACACATGCAAGAACCGTTAGCACTTACACTTTGCAGAACTGCTCCACATTAGACAGTTCTCCTCGAACAAAGCTTTGCTCTGGCTTTACTGTGTAGTTTTTCCTTAAAACAGTGCATCCAGAGTAAAGTGCTATTTGAAGAGAACAGTTAAATGTGGAGCAGCACTGCAAAGCGGCAACTCACTGATTGGTGACTGGTTCTAAGGGATTTTCTTAACTCCGCCCCCTAGCCTTTCCCAGTTTGCAAAGCTGTCTCTTCTGAATGAAAGATAATTTAAAAAAAAGCCCTAAAACGTCATACTGGCAGACAAGTAGTGAGGAGTGTGATTCGGTAGGATCAAGGAGGTGTCAGGTGGGAGGGTAATCCTTACACTAGAATACTATTACTCTTGCCAGCTAATTAACCCCTTCAGTGCCAGACATTTCAGAAGTGTGGTGCGTAGCTGCAATTAGCAGGCTTCTTATTACCAAAAAGCAATAGCAAAGCCATGCATGTCTGCTATTTCTGACAAAAGGGGATCCCAGAGCTTTTAGAACCATTTGTGTTATGATTGCACACGTGGTATGTAAATAGATTCAGTGAGAAATCCAAAATTTGTCAATAAGTTAATGATTTTTTTATATTAGATCACATTTGGATACATTGTACGCCGAGAAACGTTGTGCCACAGGCTGTTCAGAGTCATAAGCCACGTTTAAAAATGTTTAAGATACATCATAGGCTAACGTGTACCAGTGACCATGATATATATCCTCATGTGTACGTGTTCCTTAGTCTATGTTGGCAAGACTGTGACTTTTAGAGAAAGGATGGCAAACCACAGATATGCTATCAGGGAAGCCATCAAAAGTAGTGACTCTGAACAGCCTGTGGCACGCCATTTCTCAGAGTACAAACACAATGTATCCAGTCTGGAAACCATGTTGATAGACCATGTACCCCCGATGCAAAGGAGAGGCAATAGAGCACAAAGGCTACTGCAAATGGAGACCAGATGGATCTACACTCTGGATACGAGAGGATTGAACACAGAACTGGATTTTAGCCCTTTCTATCACTAAAGGATAGATTGATAATATTGGATTGGGACTTAACTAGTCTAGGATAGTGGTTTCATTGCTAGGACGGTATAGATATATCACTAAGTAGACACAGACACTGGATCCAATGACCAGGGTGTTAGGTTGGTAATCTCTGTTCTACCACCATACTCCAATAGGTACATGAAGTGTCCATCAATGCAGTGAATGTTTTCACTATATAAATTGGTGCTAATCCTTCACGATACTATGATGTTAGTAGAATGTATATGGTACATATTATGCTCTGTTGTAATGCATCTGGAGCTATCAATATGAGATGCATCGCTTAGCTTAAAGGGACATAAAACAAGTTGGGATAGAGACAAAATGTAATATGTACTTTAATAACTTTACCTGCAAATTTATACTGCAGTGCCTCACCATTAACCCTTTCTTTTTAGTTTCTGTATTGTAAAGCTCTAACTCATCCCACACATTTCCTTCTATGGCTGTATCTATATCTATTGTTATTTTGGTAGAATGTAAAAGTGCATAGGGATTATCTGCTGGAGCATGCCTAGAAGATGTGAACTCAGTTGAAATACAATGCCTGTGTCTAAACACTGATAAGGGGGGAGGGGTGGAGTTGGCTGCTCTAGGCAGCTTAGCTATGTAATTAATTTTGCTTATTTTTGAAAATTATATTAAAATACTTGCCAGCAATTTTTAAACAATTTTTTTGTGTAACCTATTTTTAATTAATTAGCCCTTTTAGGATATGCACAGATCTCAACCTGTTTTATGTCCCTTTAAGCATAGATCTGACTTGCTATTACCTTTGACAGCTGTCAAAATTCTTTCTGCCTAAACTCCCATTCACTGACGATCAGGTCACAATGCGTAATGACGACGTCAGTAATATGGGACAGCGGTAGCCGCGCATGTGAGCTGCGGGATCGGCACACCTGTGTTGGGTAAAGACTATGATTGGTAACCGTATTTATTGTGTGAATGAATTAAGGGCTATCAACTGTTTTGCTTGAATTGGGACCTGTTTTACAAAATTTGATAAAGGAACCTGGACCGGTTTCAAAACGTCATGTGATTTTAAACTTTGGAATTAAAAATTACTTAAAAAAAAATAAAAAAAAAAAAAAAAAATTATATATATATATATATATATATATATATATATATATATATATATATATATATATATATATATATATATACACACACACACATACATATATTCAGCGCTGCGGAATCTGTTGGCGCTCTACAAATACCTGATAATAATAATACACACACAAGGCTCTATTTCTGTTTAAATTGAGTGATAGCAAAAATGCTAACAATTCTCGGGTATTTTGGTTGTTTTCCTCCGAAATTCCATGTACTGAAGGGGTTTATAGCCCAAATCCACACAATAGCTTTCTTTAAAATGGACAGTCTACCTGAAAATTGTTTTTGTTTAAAAAGATATATAAACCCTTTGTTACCATAACCAACACTGTTATATTAATATACTTTTTACCTGTATCTATGCCACTGCACACTGCCCCTTTTTCGGTGCTTTTTGCAATCTCGCATTTTAGCCAATCAGTGCTGGTTCTTCCACTCCACGAGAGTGAGCACAATGTTAATCTATTTTGCACACATGAAAGAGCACTGTCTAGCTGGTGTGCAAGACTTAAAAAGCACTGAGATAAGGGATGGCCTGGTGGTTCTAAAGTATATTAATGTAGCAATGTTGGTTATGCAATGCTGGAGAACAACAACAAAAAAGTAGACTGCCCCTTTAACTTATACTGTAACATTACCAGCAAGACGTGTTCTAACTTTTAAAACACAATGCTCCCTTAATGACAACAGATAAATAAAATCCAAGATATTGTCATGAGCACTAAAGTTTATCTAGCCATATTTGCATTAAAATAATTGTGTATGACAAAATATTTCATAGCGTTTAATAGTGTTTAAGCCATCAGACACGTTAGGTACAGGCGCTAATCCTTTGGTGGATCCAGGGTTGTAATAAACTAAAGCAAATGAAGCAAGAACATAACCAGAATCATGTCTCCAGTCATACTGAGTCATACCAGGCCAACTACTTGGTACTGAGTTCACTAGGCCCAGGTAAAAGACCTCACAATGACGCAAGGCCTCACGATTTCCTGATCACTTTAATATTTTATTTACCTTCCGCTGGAAACTCTTCAAACTCATCATCTTCTTCTAGCAGTCCCAAATCCACTTGCGGCTTCTTATCAGAAGACATCCTACTAACGGGACTAAAACTGCTGAAAACTAAGTGCTTCAGACTTAATCAGACAATATGCTGACCAAGTAACGACTACGCATGTACACAACGTAAAGCAAGCGAGCCAGAACCTACAGCAGCGTTTGTTCTGCGCAAGCGCAGTTTTGCAAAACAGACTAAGCTAGCGCAGAACAGGAAACATAAGAAAAAAAGTAAAACTCGTAGTTTTACAGCACAGGTAACGCGAGACTTTTCTAGTTCCATCATGAGCGCATGCGCGGGATTTATAATTAACTTGTTTCTGATTTTTAACGTGGAAGATTGTCACAGACGAAGCGGCTTGTTTTTACGGTCCTAGTGTAAACAATAACAAAAGGCAGCATGTTAACATGTAACAAAACACTTTTTATGAAATATCAGAATGGCATAAAAGATTACAGATAATGAGTTGCAGTAAAACACGGTATGCTCATTTTTTTTCTTAGTAAACGTAGTTTTCCGGGCCGAGTAAACATTTTTTTGTGGCTTATTTTTTTTCTTCACAAGCATGTCTATAGTTGAAGAGACAGACTCTAGTCAGAATTAAACTATCATGATTCAGATAAGGCATGACATTTTAATCAACTTTCCAATTGATATTTATCATTAAATTTGCTTTGCTCCCTTGGTATTTTTTAAAAGCTAAACCTAGGTAGGCTCAAACTGATCTCTAAACCGTTGAAAACCGCCTTTTAGCTCAGAGCATTTTGAAAGTTTTTCACAGTTAGACGGTATTAGTTCATGTGTGTTATATAGACAACATTGTGCTCACTCCCGTGGAGTTATTTAGGAGTCTGCACTAAATTGCATAAACTGCACGTCTGTCAAAAGCACTGAGATAAGGGGGCAGTCTACAAAGGCTTTTATACAAGGTAATCACAGATGTAAAACAAGTATTAATATAACTGTGTTGGTTATGCAAAACTGTGGAATCCTATATTATAAAAGACAAGAGTTTGTCTGAAGCCGTCATGCGCAGTTCAGACAAACTCTTGCCGCTGATCGCACGCGCACCCTTGGCCAGCTGTTGATACTTCGCACGCGCGCACTCTTCCACCCACTTAGCATGTTTGTTAGCACTTTGACCCCCCTTGCTGCGCACGCACACTCACAAAACTGATTTGAGCACGCGCACGCGAACCCTAGCCGCCTATCACACCCTCGCACTAGCCGTTGACAACCCACTTAGCCTACTAGCCTATCACACAATGCGCACGCACACGCGAACCCATGCGCACGCAACTAGCCTAGCCGCCTATCACACCCTCGCACTAGCCGTTGACAACCCACTTAGCAAATAGCCGTTGAAAGCAGCTGATCAGAGAGAGGGAGACAGGGGAGAGGGAGACAGGGGAGAGGGAGACAGGGGAGAGGGAGAGAGAGACAGGGGAGAGGGAGACAGGGGAGAGGGTGAGAGAGACAGGGGAGAGGGAGACAGGGGAGAGGGAGACAGGGGAGAGGGAGACAGGGGAGAGGGAGACAGTGGAGAGGGAGACAGGGGAGAGGGAGACAGGGGAGAGGGAGACAGGGGAGAGGGAGACAGGGGGACAAGGGAGAGAGAGACAGGGGAGAGGGAGAGAGAGACAGGGGAGAGAGAGACAGGGGAGAGGGAGACAGGGGAGAGGGTGAGAGAGACAGGGGAGAGGGTGAGAGAGACAGGGGAGAGGGAGACAGGGGAGAGGGTGAGAGAGACAGGGGGGGGAGAGAGAGAGACAGGGGGGGGAGAGAGAGAGAGGGGAGAGAGAGAGACAGACAGGGGAGAGAGAGAGACAGGGGGGAGGAGAGAGAGTCAGGGGAGTGAGAGAGAGACAGGGGAGTGAGAGTGAGACAGGGGAGTGAGAGTGAGAGAGACAGGGGGGATAGAGTGAGAGAGACAGGGGGGAGAGAGAGAGAGACAGGGGGGAGAAAGAGGGTAGAGAGAGAGATAGGGCACAGAGAGAGAGAGAATATAAAAATAAACCACACGGCCCGTGTGAACGGGCTTTAGGACTAGTGGGTAATAAAGGGATTATCTATCTTTTTAAACAATAAAAATTCTTGTGTAGACTGTCCCTTTAAAGTTTAAATTTAACCGTTTTCATGCAAAGTATACTCTAGCCCTAGTATATCCCTTTCATACAGACATAACTTTTGCATTTTATTGGGTATGCACTTCAAATACATGTTGATGTTTTTATTGCCCTTTCATTACACATGAGCCACACTGTAAAATGTTCTCCTTTTTGCAAAAACTATTTAGGGCTAGATTACAAGTGAGGTGCAAACGATTTCGCGAGGGTTTTCATGATCGTTTGCACTCCGATTACAAGTTACGCTAAAATCCTTACTGCGCTCTCAGAGCTGTGGTTAAAGTGAAAGTAAACTTACCTGGTTTGCGATCCTGAGTAACAGTCTTTGTGCAAAATAATATGATTTTCATTCGTCGTTTTTGGTAAATGTAGCTGTAATCAAAGTTATCGCCAGAATTATTACATTTTTTCGACTCTCTAAATGATTAAAATGAAGTTAGCGAGTGGAATAAAATAATCTGTTCGAAAGGGACTAACTTTACTTTCACTTTTACTGTTTTCCTAAACCAAAAAGTGTTGCAAAACACACCAAAAATACATTACAAAGTACAGATACACTTATAATAAGTCTAATATAAAATATTGCATTAAAAAGTTGTAGGGGTTAAAAATTTTAGATCTCGTGTGTTAGAAAAAAAAAGCAGATATACATATCTAATAATGTCTACACAAATTATCGCAAGGGGCCCATTGAATTATGCCATCTAAAAATTAGGCAAAGTAAGTCCCATTGAATTTGGAGTCCAAAATTGAACTATAGGTATAATGGGGATCCCCTTTGTATAGCAGTAGAAATTAGATTATCTGTGTGGTGCTTTTACTTTAAAAAAAATATATATATATATATATATATGTGTGTGTGTGTACATATGTATTAATGTATTTATATGTGTATTTGTGTATTTACAGACATATATACACATAAAAAAACAAATATATATGTACACATATATAGACATATACCGTATGTAAGTGCATTGGAGCCTTTTCCCGTTAAGTAGATGAAACATGTAAAAGCATATTTATGCAATATTCACATTTAATAAAGGTTTTAACTATGTATTTACTGTAAATATTTCACATTCCAATGTTCTGCACATAGCTGAATATGTTCTATGTATTTATAAATAGATATTCCTATATATAATCATCTATAAATATATATAGGTATAAATATATATTTGTTTAAATAAATATCAGATATATGTAGAAATATTTATTTATGAATAAATATAACATATTCCGTTACGTATAGAACATTGGAATATGAAATATTCATATTTCATGTCGGGGTTGCGCTAATGAGAATATGTCATGGTGTTTGCACGAGGTGGGTGTTAGTTTTTTTTTCCAACTTTTTTTCTCCATTGACTTCTATGGGGGAATGCGATTTAAATTTTTGAATTTCGACTTTAAGCGTGATTTTGGTTACCATTGGAGAAAAAACAGTTTACTTTCAACTTTTAATACGAGTGCAATCCGACTAGCGCAAACAATTAAAATCCTAGCAGAGTTTTCGCTATAGCGAAAACGCAAAATACCACTCCACTCTTAAAGGGACACTGAACCCAATTTTTTTCTTTTGTGATTCAGATAGAGCATGCAATTTTAAGCAACTTTCTAATTTACTCCTATTATCATTTTTTCTTCGTTCTCTTGCTATCTTTATTTGAAAAAGAAGACATCTAAGGGTTTTTTGGTTCAGAACTATGGACAGCACTTTTTTATTAGTGGATTAATTTATCCACCAATCAGCAAGGACAACCCAAGTTGTTCACCAGAAATGGGCCGACATCTAAACTTACATTCTTGCATTTCAAATAAAGATACCAAGAGATTGAATCAAATTTGATAATAGGAGTAAATTAGAAAGTTGCTTAACCCCTTAATGACCACAGCACTTTTCCATTTTCTGTCCGTTTGGGACCAAGGCTATTTTTACATTTTTGCGGTGTTTGTGTTTAGCTGTAATTTTCTTCTTACTCATTTACTGTACCCACACATATTATATACCGTTTTTCTCGCCATTAAATGGACTTTCTAAAGATACCATTATTTTCATCATATCTTATAATTTACTATAAAAAAAATGATAAAATATGAGGAAAAATGGAAAAAAACACACTTTTTCTAACTTTGACCCCCAAAATCTGTTACATATCTAAAACCACCAAAAAACACCCATGCTAAATAGTTTCTAAATTTTGTCCTGAGTTTAGAAATACCCAATGTTTACATGTTCTTTGCTTTTTTTGCAAGTTATAGGGGCATAAACACAAGTAGCACTTTGCTATTTCCAAACCATTTTTTTTCCAAAATTAGCGCTAGTTACATTAGAACACTAATATCTTTCAGGAATCCCTGAATATCCCTTGACATGTATATATATTTTTTTAGTAGACATCCCAAAGTATTGATCTAGGCCAATTTTGGTATATTTCATACCACCATTTCACCGCCAAATGCGATCAAATACAAAAAACGTTCACTTTTTCACAAATCTTTTCACAAACTTTCGGTTTCTCACTGAAATTATTTACAGACAACTTGTGCAATTATGGCATAAATGGTTGTAAATTCTTCTCTGGGATCCCCTTTGTTCAGAAATAGCAGACATATGTGGCTTTGGCGTTGCTTTTTGGTAATTAGAAGGCCGCTAAATGCCACTGAGCACCACAAGTGTATTATGCCCAGCAGTTAAGGGGTTAATTAGCTTTTAGAGAGCTTGTAGGGTTAATTTTAGCTTTAGTGTAGTGTAGTAGACAACCCCAAGTATTGATCTAGGCACATTTTGGTATATTTCATGCCACCATTTCACCGCCAAATGCGATCAAATTAAAAAAAACGTTAAATTTTTCACAATTTTAGGTTTCTCACTGAAATCATTTACAAACAGCTTGTGCAATTATGGCACAAATGGTTGTAAATGCTTGTCTGGGATCCCCTTTGTTCAGAAATAGCAGACATATATGACTTTGGCGTTGCTTTCTGGTAATTAGAAGGCCGCTAAATCCTGCTGCGCCTCACACGTGTATTATAGCTAGCAGTGAAGGGGTTAATTAGGGAGTTTGTAGGGAGCTTGCAGGGTTAATTTTAGCTTTAGTGTAGAGATCAGCCTCCCATCTGACACATCCCACCCCCTGATCCCTCCCAAACAGCTCCCTTCCCTCCCCCACCCCACAATTGTCCCCGCCATCTTAAGTACTGGCAGAAAGTCTGCCAGTACTAAAATAAAAGGGTTTTAAATTTTTTTTTTTTTTAGCATATTTACATATGCTACTGTGTAGGATCCCCCCCTTAGCCCCCAACCTCCCTGATCCCCCCCAAAACTGCTCTCTAACCCTCCCCTCAGCCTTATTGGGGGCCATCTTGGGTACTGGCAGCTGTCTGCCAGTACCCAGTTTGCAATAAAAAGTGCTTTTTTTTGTTTTTTCTGTAGCGTAGCTCCCCCCCCCCCCCCACACACAGACAAACCCCCACCACCTTGCTGATCGTTTTTTTTTTAACATTTTAGACATTTTTTTTACATTTTTTATTACATAATTTTCTGTAGTGTAGCGGTTCCCACCCGCTCCCTCCCCGTGCACGCGCCCGCCCCCACCCTCCCGTGCACGTGCGCGCCCCCAGCCACCCCACCCACGATCCCGCCCCCTTCTCATCACCAGGGCCATCGATGGCCGCCACCCGCCTCCCGGTCAGGCTCCCACCACCAACGCAGAAAGCCACCGATCTCCGGTGCAGAGAGGGCCACAGAGTGGCTCTCTCTGCACCGGATGGCTTAAAAAGGTTATTGCAGGATGCCTCCATATCGAGGCATCACTGCAATAACCGGAAAGCAGCTGGAAGCGAGCAGGATCAGTTCCAGCTGCTTTCCACACTGAGGACGTGCAGGGTACGTCCTCAGGCGTTAACTGCCTTTTTTTTGAGGACGTACCCTGCACGTCCTCAGTCGTTAAGGGGTTAAAATTTCATGCTCTATTTGAATCACAAAAGAAAAAATTTGGGTTCAGTGTCCCTTTAATCTAGCCCTTAATTGATGCATCCCAGAAAAGTATTGCTTACATTGACTCTATGTCCTTGCATATTAGATAAGGCATATCTCGATAGCCAGTGGGTTAAAGGAAAATTATATTTCTTTACCAGTACAATACAAACAAACAACCGTAAGACCTTCCTCTAGACCAGTGGTCTCAAAGTACCGGCCCTGGGTCCATATGCGTCTGTCAAGATAGTTTCATCAGGCCCTCCCTTGTTTAACAGATACACCATTAATTGGAACGCTGATTACCAGCCAAACATTTTTGTCGAACATTAATGCCTGACCTCACAAATGCTCTTTTGGCTGAATGGTCACAAATTCTCAAAGACACACTCCAAAAGCTGTTCTAGTCGCATGAGGGGATAATTCCATATCAATGCCCATGGTTTTGGAAAGAGATGTCCAGCAAGCTCATATAGGTGTGATAGTTGTCCACTTTTGGCCATATAGTGTGTATGTGTGTGTTTTTATATATATGTGTGTGTGTGCATATATATATATATATATATATATATACTGTATATATACACTGTAGATACACACATACATATACAGTACTGGGCAAAAGTAAGAATGCTTTCAAAAATGTTTCAATGAACGAAATGTAAAGTGAGTGAAATTCTAAATCAAATCAAAATTTGGTGTGGTCACCCTTATATACTGTACAAAAGCCATTTCTTTAGGCATATATTACTCCCAGGAGTATATAGATCATGAAGAGATCCTGAGATACAGTTGGCCGATCACGGAGACGGGGTGAGCAGCACCGCTGAGGTTTTCAGACAGCTGCAAAAGTCAACCTGCTCTTCCTACACTGTTCTCCCAGTGCCAACACTATTGTGAGTTGCATGAAACACTTTAAAATGTTTAATATAAAATTATAAATCATATATATTCAGTTGTGCTCATAAGTTTACATACCCTAGCATAATTTATGATTTCTTGGCCATTTTTCAGAGAATATGAATAACACAAAAACTTTTCTTTCACTCATGGTTAGTGTTTGGCTGAAGCTATTTATTATCAATCAACTATGTTTACTCTTTTTAAATCATAATGACAACAGAAACTACCCAAATAACCCTGATCAAAAGTTGACATACCCTAGTGATTTTGGCCTGATAACATGCACACAAGTTGACACCAAGGGGTTTGAATGACTATTAAAGGTAACCATCCTCACCTGTGACCTATTTTCTTGTAATTAGTGTGTGTGTATAAAAGGTCAATGAGTTTCTGGACTCCTGACAGACCCTTGCATCTTTCATCCACTGCTGCACTGACGTTTCTGGATTCTGAGTCATGGGGAAAGCAAAAGAATTGTCAAAGTATCTGCGGGAAAAGGTAGTTGAACTGTATAAAACAGGAAAGGGATATAAAAAGATATCCAATGAATTGAGAATGCAAATCAGCAGTGTTCAAACTCTAATAAAGAAGTGGAAAATGAGGGGTTCTGTTGAAACCAAACCACGGTCAGGTAGACCAACTAAAATTTCAGCCACAACTGCCAGGAAGATTGTTTGGGATGCAAAGACAAACCCACAAATAACTTCAGGTGAAAAACAGGACATGTGGTGTGGCTGTTTCAAGCCAGAAGAAAGCCATTACTACGCAAATGCCACAAAGTATCCCGCTTACAATACGCCAAACAGCACAGAGACAAACCTCAAAACTTCTGGCACAAAGTCATTTTGAGTGATGAGACCAAAATTGAACTTTTTGGCCACAACCATAAACGCTACATTTGGAGAGGAGTCAAAAAAGCCTATGATGAAAGGTACACCATTCCTACTAAGAAATATGGAGGTGGATTGCTGATGTTTTGGGGATGTGTGAGCTACAAAGGCACAGGAAATTTGGTCAGAATTGATGGCAAGATGAATGCAGTATGTTATCAAACAACGCCTCATTTTCCACTTCTTTTTTTTTTTTTTTAAATAATTTTTATTTGAGGTTCATTTAAAGGCAGACAACATTGCATAAATAATTTCTTATGTCACATGAGATAAGATATCGGCTTTACAAGGAGTTCCGACAATGAAAATTGGATTATATAAAAAAACACAGAGCTAATACTATATGTACCATGTGAACATTCTATTAATGGAGTGTCTGTCACCTAGGGACCTTCTAAGTGATACAGTAGGTCTCTCTTGGACCTTCTAACATAAACAAAAATATTTGAGTAAAAGAAGGTGATTTCTAACCTAAGAGACCACTTATGGATCTCAAATGATATACCTCATTTTTATAATGCTTAATATGCTATATAAAATGCATAACAAATAAACTTAAAACATTTTTCTTGAAAAGTAATAGGCCACTATTGGCCCTAACTGAAATATTAACTCAAGGTGGGAGAGAAAAAATATTTAGCATGTTCTTTTTACAGGTAATGGTGAAAGTTATGGTAAGGGTTGCGGCATAGGCAAGAAAAGCTGAGTATTTAGTTCTCCTTAGACACGTTATAGATTGGGGGGGAGGTGAGTACATATATGTAGTAGGTTATATGGTGTGAGAGACATGTAGCATGGGAAGCTTTTTATGCTATAGTTCAGAGTGAGCACGCTTTAATGAAACAAGGCACCACAACACTGAGAAGTCATCTAAGGACATGGTTTGCTAGTATATGCATGAAAAGGGCCAATCGAACATTGAACTAGTGTAAAACTCGACCCACCAGAGCCTAAAAAATCTCAATGGATAAATTTAACGAAGGTTATGTAGTTCAGCTCTGGCACTATTAGGAGGGGGACTATATAAAATGCAGGGCCAGCCTGCATTAGTAAACATGTTAAATGCGTAGATGATAGGCTACATGTAGTAGTATATAGGTTCTGATGAGAATTAAAAGTCTGGAACTATCAGCAAGGGCTTATGTATATATCTAATGGAAAATATTGGCATTTCACATCTAACTATTTGGTCTCCTTTCCGTATATATGTTGTCTATAAGAATACAAATGAGAAGGCTCAGGAATCTCGGGCGCAGACACCCAAGCCTTAGGAGCATTCAGAATGGTAGGGGACAGCATAGCACATTTTATGTCAATCCTCTGTGTCCATTAACTGTATAGGGTGTGTAAGGGAGTAAAAGTGTACATATACATAAGATCTATAGGCGGTCAGCTGGATCCTAACTGACAGCTTTCATAGGAAACTTACATGTTTATAAACAAGGTATGATAAATACTATTGTCTAACACTTCAGAGACAGAAACTCATCTGAAAGTCTTACAAGGACAAGCCCACATCATTAATACCTAACAGCTAAGTGGTAGTATGCTACAGATAGACCCAAGTGATAGAGCAACTGAAGAGCTGTACACTTCTCATCTCATATTAAGTGTATGTGTAGCCAGATCTTCCTGTATATTAACACCTGCATTCAAGATACTGCAGCTTACGATAACATAAATTTAAGTAAATATAAGTGTGCTTCATTCAACACTATAGGAGTAGGAAAAATGGTAAGAATAAATAGTAAAAAAATAGTGTGAGCCTAAGCCCCACCTGCTGTAGAAGAAGTTCCCATAACATCATCTAGGGGAAGCCTTGAGCATATTTGAGCAAAGGAACAATATTTATGTGAATAACACTTCACATTATGTTAAACTTTACCAAGCATTAGCCCGATAATAAACAGCTAAAATAACAGTAAGTTGAGCTAAGAACAATTAGACCATGTAAATAGGATATAATATAACAATCTAATGGAGATAAACTAGCCCCTCTGAAGCAGTCTGCCAAATAACACATCTTGAAGTAAAAATTATATGTCTGATGCCCTTTGCAGTGAGCTAATATATAGGTAGACACAGTTTGATGGATACTGTACCCGGTACTGAAGGTGCTCAGGAGCCCAACATGTACACCAACAGGAATATGCCTTTAATACTAATACCATATAACTAACTTAATCACCAGTAGTGCTGCACACTAGTTGAAAGTTTAAGCTGAGAGGACTTCTAGGAATAAATAATGGGGTTATTGTAGGACTGTCTATGAATAGTTCCATAGGGACATATAAATTATGGCGTAGCGTGAAAAACAGCCAATGCAAGTGTCCCTACCACGGAGTGGCTTTCCTGGGCGCAAAGTCTCCAAAATGGTTACCCTAAATTGTAGCTCTAAAGATTAAATAAATACATAGGGGATAAGGGAGTACCAAGTTCAACAGACATATAAACAAAGCAGAGCAAATATTACCTAAGAGTATTCTCATACTAAATGCCCTCCTTGAATAACAGTTGTAGCTTCCCAGTTTAACTATAGTAAAAAAACATAAATCATATTCTACTCTTAAATATAATGTATATATAGACATAGGGGAGGAAGCATATGTTGTCTGAAAGCTAGAACACAATAGTGGATATGCATAACAGTTGGTTAATAACGTTATAGGAGCTCAATAAATGTCAAGTCCAGATTGTAGATTCTCTCATTCAACCCTACTGGGAAACTTGATAAACACGCGTTAAGCTCTGCCGACAGGGTATGTGAAAACAATGAAGGCAACAGTCACAGTATTTGAACAGCCATTCAGTTCCGGTAGTTATAAGCAGTGTTGTTATTATAAGATACAGTTATATCCACTAACCCACCCCATCTCACAGCACAGGCAAGCCAAGCATGGTATATGAAACGGCAATGTCTCTCAGTTTGTGGGCTGCATCCAAAGTCAGACTGAACAGATGACGGTGAAAAATAAATTTTGGGTTAATTATGTGGTGAAAAGTAGAAACAAAAAAGTCAGCCTACACCAACTCACACATACACAATAGAGAGTATTACTAAGTAATTAAGAAAGTCACTGTGGAAACACCAGCAACTTAGCAATAGGGATAATTTTCTTATCCAACTCCTTCTTTAGGCACTTGTACTGGAAGCTGCAGAAGCCATGGGTTGATGATATGACCTGTTATCTGCACCCCAGATAGGTGTCGGCAGGTTAGTTGGGAAACATGAGTCCCGCACGAGCCCTGTGCCCAGATCAACCCCTCAACATATTGTAGAGTGTGCGTCGGCAGTGGTTCCTTTAAGCCGATAAGAAGCGCACCTGATTGAGAGTCCTGAAGTTTAGTAGCAGAGCCCAACTTCTCACTAGCTTCTCGCTCCACACAGTCCGTTCCATCATAGCACGATAAAGAATGCCCTGGTGATAGGATTAAAGATGTCGACTGTCGCGGGCCTATTGCATCTTTTCCTTGTTTTTCTTCACCGACAGTTAGGGCAGTCGGAGCATAAGTGTTAGCCGTAAGAGGTTTAAAAGCCTCAGTCACTGCATCCAAAAGAGCATTGTTGTGACGGTCTAGTAATCCTTTTAGCTGGGATAGAAAAAGCGCGGCCATGTATTCCTGCACTCGGTATCACGATAAAGGGCAGAAAGCAGGGATTGTCAAAAATCACGGTGTTTAACACTGCAGATGTCCCCTAACAGCATTCAAGAGATAACTCTCAATAGGAATCTCCAAGATAGAGTCAGAAGTAGGCAAAATATGCGGGATAGCATTGTAAAATAATTATACATGGTAGGAGCTCATGATATGTGCTCCGCCCCCCCCATTTTCCACTTCTTGATTAGAGTTTGAACACTGCTGATTTGCATTCTCAATTCCTTCGATATCTTTTTATATCCCTTTCCTGTTTTATACAGTTCAACTACCTTTTTCCCACAGATCATTTGTCAATGCTTTTTCTTTCACCATGACTCAGAATCCAGAAACGTCAGTGCAGCACTGGATGAAAGATGCAAGGGTCTGTCAGGAGTCTAGAAACTCATTGACCTTTTATACACACACACTAATTACAAGCAAACAGATCACAGGTGAGGATGGTTACCTTTAATAGCCATTCAAACCCCTTTGTGTCAACTTGTGTGCATGTTATCCGACCAAAATCACAAGGGTATGTAAACTTTTGATCAGGGTCATTTGGGTAGTTTCTGTTGTCATTATGATTTAAACAGAGTAAACACAGTTGATTGATAATAAATGGCTTCAGCCAAACACTAACCATGAGTGAAAGAAAAGTTTTTGTGTTATCATTCATAGTCTCTGAAAAATGGCCAAGAAATCATAACTTCTGCCAGGGTATGTAAACGTATGAGCACAACTGTATATATATATATACTCTACAATATATGTTCTTTATTTATTTTGTCCCCTTTCCTGTAATTCAATTCTGAAATTGTGAGCGTTTCAGTTCCTGTTATACAATGGAAGTGCAGAACACTTATATTCCACACAGTCATTGGCTGCGCACTCTAGTTACCTATTCATAACTGTCTCTAATTGGCCACAAGTTACAACATGGCCCATTGTTTTATAGACACTAAGGGGCCAATTTATTAAAATGCGGATGGACATGATATGATGTAGCGTATCATGTCCACCGCACATCGATAAATGCCAACAGCATTCGCTGTCGGCATTTATCATTGCACAAGCAGTTCTTGTGAATGAGTGCTGCTTGAAGAGAACAGCCTGATGTGGAGCAGTGCTGTAAAGCAAAAGCGCTAACAGTTCCTGCATGTGTTCCATTCTTTCTGCAGACATGCTGCATTTTCTGCAATTACATCTCAGATCACAGTATGTTCTGCCTTGGGGCACTTATTTTGTCAATATTTTAACAGCTAATGAAACTTTAAAAAAAAAAAAATCTACGTGTTATTTTCAGACAAATTTTTTCTTTGAATACATTATTCTATCTAGCATTTAGTGTTTAATGTCCCTTTAAGTGTAACTTAGCTCACACGTATTAACATTATATCTGGCCTTGCAGGGAAATATCCATCCAGGAAAGGACCCTTAGATTGGGAAGTGACTGAAAGAACACACAGTCCCAAGACAAAGGATTGAGCCCATGATGTGTCCAAATAGGCCAAGGCTGAGTTGAGCAGGCAGGGTCCGCAACGGTCAGGCTGAAGAGGTACCAAATAAGGCCAATGAGTCAAACCAGATGGGCAGCAAACAAGCAGATACTCAGCAACTCAAAGAAATCCAGTCTGGCTTGCTCCCAGGGTTAAAACACATTTTATTGTAGACACTCAAGTCAAGATTACACTTTCATGATTCAGATAGAGAATGCGATTTTAAACAGCTTTCCAATTTACTTTCCTTTTTATATGTACACTTTTTGAATCACTCGTTTTTACTGAGCATGTGCAAGAATTCATAGAATATACGTATATGCATTTGTGATTGGCTGATAGCTGTTACATGATACAGGATGAGTGGAAATAGACATAACTTTAAAAGTTATAAAAAAAAAATCTACTCACTTGAAGTTCAGAATAAGTGCTATTGGATTGTCTTGTTATCATGCATTTGTTTATTATGTAAATCTACTGTATTTACTGGTCCTTTAATAAAAATAAATACAGCAATGGTAAAAATGCTTCAAAAGGGTATAAAGGGGAAACCCTTTCAAAGGTCTGATGGGTTTCGAGTAGACCCTGTAATAATAGACATATATAGAGGCTTAACCTTATTTGTACACAATGGGCTAGATTACAAGTGGAGCAGTAATTTAATGTGCACCCGTAAAGAGGCAAATTTGCCTGTTTACGGGTGCACATTAAGTATCCAGCCATTACAAGTGGCTGGTTAATGCTACCACGAGCTTGTGGTAGCACTTTGCTCTAAGTGCAATTAACCAGAGGTGAGACCTCTGGTTAATTAAAAAAATGTCCCCCAATTGCCCCCCAAATAAAGTGTACATCTCCTTTATGAAAATATGACCATTTAAAAAAAAAAAAAAAAACTGCACAAAGCAGTTATAAGGGGTTGAAAAAAATGGCACTGAAAAGTGCCTTTACATTGCAGTCTATGGGGACTGTGTTTTCTCAATAAATATACATGTATATGCTTATACTGTATACAAATATATTTATGTGTTAATGTGTATATACACATATAAACATAAATATATATGTATATATTCATATACATATATATTTTAAATATGCTGCCCTTCACTGCACTAGGTTCCCATTGGAGCGTTGCATTGCGCTTTACTTGAAAAACGAGCGCATATTTTGGTGCACCGAAATTACTGAGTGGATCGCAAACATCGCGCTCGTGAAAGAGAAATTTTGCTCTCCACTCGTAATCTAGCCCAATACTGGGTTCTCATTGGTGCATAAGAAGGGAAGCGTAAATAACTAGTTGCCTTAATTCTATATAATAGAATAACTTTAGTTTTGATTAATGCATCAGAGATTAATTACATATCTGAAATCTGGAGAATTTGCTCTTGAAGAAGTGACATTTTCTCTAGGTTCATAAAGAAGAGTGGTTTCCTGAACCAACGTTGTACCTATGGTACACTCATTCACAATACCAAATCAAACTTTCATCTGCCACTACATTATTACTTCTAAATCAATCTGGCTCCATATGCCTAACTAGGAAAAGTGTGCAATTTAAACTGTATGCCTTGTCAAAATTAAATCAAGTTGTGCATCATATCAATGAACCTGGCACCAATACTATGGAAACTTGATGGTGCTATGTATATAGAAACCCCAATCAAAATTCTTATTAGACTGTACACTTACAAAAATATGTGATGGGATAACATTAAGGGCCAGATTACAAGTGGAGTGCTTAATATCGCTTTTGTGAAAGCGATATTTGCACTCCACTGAGTAAAACCAGAGTACACTAATGTGCGCTGGTATTACAGATTGCGCTCACGAGAGCGTGCTTCCATAGGCTCCAATGGGAGCCTTGTTCTCATTCCGTGACACACGGCATGATAATTAATGCAGTGAAAGGGGTAAGTAGCACAGTGATGGCAGCAAAGTGTAAATATATATGAATATAAATTAGCGCTCCACTTGTAATCTAGCCCTGATTGAGGTATTATGATTTATGCATTATCTTGTTTATTCAATAAAATTAGTAATGTCATAGGCTGAATTAAAGCCCATGGTTAAAGGGACACTGAACCCAAAATTTTTCTTTCATGATTCAGATAGAGCATGCAATTTTAAGCAACTTTCTAATTTACTCCTATTATCAATGTTTCTTCTTTCTCTTGCTATCTTTATATGAGAAAGAAGGCATCTAAGCTTTTTTCTTGGTTCAGAACTCTGGACAGCAGTTTTTGATTGGTGGATGAATTTATCCACCAATCAGCAAGGACAACCTAGGTTGTTCACCAAAAATGGGCCGGCATCTAAACTTACATTCTTGCATTTCAAATAAAGATACCAAGAGAATAAAGAACATTTGATAATAGGAATAAATTAGAAAGTTGCTTAAAATGCCATGCTCTTTCTGAATCACAAAAGAAAAAAATTGGGTACAGTGTCCTGTTAATCTGGTTCTTAGTTTAAAAATTGAAAACATTTCTTGGCAGCATAGTAATTTCACTCTATCACCACCGTGTTGGAACCTTGACATGTTTGCCACTTGAATGACCACACCATCTATTTATGAAAACGGATTAAATGTTTAGCAAGGGTTGAGCTCTAATGATCTTGTCTAATATTACTTAAGTGTTCTTCATTACTTGACCTCACCTCCCTAGTGATGAGTCCAATGTACTGGAGTTTACAGCTAGTGCAAGATACCAAATAGATAACAAACTCAGTGGAACAATTGATACATTGTGCTGTTTCAAAAGACCTGTTGGTAACATACAACATAAAATGTGTGCATGTTTAAATATAATCACAAGCTTTACAGATAGCACTACCACATCTATAGGTTCCTTTAAAAGTAAACCAAGAGCTAGTGTTCTTAATTTTAGGCAATCTAGTTGGAGCAAGTTAGTTACCCAACGTATCCCCTCTTTGATAAAATAACTGACTGCCTTTCTTAGCCATATACTGCAATTTATCATCTGCCAAGAGTATTGGTAGATGTTTATGGCTAATATCACAAATTTGAGTGTGCTTTGTTACAAATGTAATGCAAGGTTCTTCCTTAGGAGTATCAGTTTAAGTACCTACATCCTGCAATAGTGGTGATGTTTGTATATGATTAACCATACTTTTTGCCTTATTAATAATCCTAAGGGAGTATCCTTTTTTCAACAAATGCCCTTCCAAAATGTCACTTTCTCTTTGATAATCAGATTATTTTGAACATTCCTTTTCACGTGCAAAAATTGTCCCTTTGCTATTGCAAATGGGATGTGAACAGGATGATTACTTTTAACATGTAACAGGGAATTTTTTAGAATCGGTTTCTTATAGATCTTAGAGACTATAGTACCTGTTTCACTATCACCCCTTAAAGTAACATCCAAGTAATTGATTGTATTTCTATTATACTCCATTATAAATAGAATCCCTTCATTGTTCTTATTAAGCTATTCCACAAAAAGTTCAGCTTCAGTTGTCTATAAATCTCCTATATGACAGGATCTTAGATCTGTGGGGGGTTCCCATCACCAAAGATGCAGGACCCTCCCACTAACCTAAAAATAGGTTGGCATAGGAGGGGGCAAATTTAGCCCCCATAGCTGTCCCGTACCACTGGAGGTAGAAAAACCACTCAAATTAAAAAAAAGTTATGTTTTAGAAGGAATTGAACAACTGACAAGAGGTACTTGATCTTGTGATTCAAAAAATCACAATCCATATGTAAAAAAAAGTTAAATAGCCGTCAACCTATATTGGTGTGGGATGGAGTAATAAAGGGTTACTACATCAAAGGTTAACCAACTGTAATTGTACTCTACTAAATTTCTGACAATATTTTCAAAAGATCCTCAGGGTGCCGAATTATCAAATCGCAGGCGGATATGATTTGATGTAGCGAATCATGTTCGCCCAACAGCATATCCTGTCAGCATTTAACATTGCACAAGCAGTTCTGGTGAACTGCTTGTGCAATGCCGCCCCCTGCAGATTTGCTGCTAGCAGGGGGTGTCAATCAACCCGATCGTATCTGATCGGGTTGATTGCAGACCGCAGCTTCAGAGGCGATGGACTAGTAAAGGAGCAGTGGTCTTAAGACTGCTGCTTCTTTACTGCTGTTTCCGGCGAGCCTGAAGGCTCGCGCGGAAACAGGGCGATCAGGGGCCATTCGGCCCTTGTTAAATCGGCCCCGATGTGTCCCTCAAATAGCTCCATAAAAAAGTTGTAATACATGATCTACCCATTCTGATAAAGGCTCAAGGAGAGCGCATATATCAGATTCAACGGGTCTTCCTTTAATCTCCATCAAAGATTTGCGCACTTTAGTGAACATATGAAAAGAAGGTATCTTTAGATTTTCAACAAGCAAAAACTTGGATGTTTGAATGTCTATATAACCCAAATAACCACCCTAATCTATGAGAGCTCTAACATTGTGTTGAAAAGATAGTATAGGGTTGGCTGACAGCTTCGATATGTGGACTTGTCATCTAATTGCCTTTTCGCTTTACTTAAATAATCCTCTCTAGACATGACTACTGTTAATCCTCCTTTGTCTGATTTGCATATTGCCAAATAATTTATTTTATGGAATCTACTGCTTTCTTCATTTCTGGAGAAAAAATATTTAATCCCCTATTGTGATAGATTGTAGTCAGTTCCTTTATAACACTAGAGTGGAACAGTTCTAACAATGTTACCATTCATGAAGACCTTCTAGTCTCCTATTGTCTCTGTGTACATAACTAGTATGATATCTACATCTGTCTCTCTGATTTTTTTCTTCTAGTCTAATGGCTTGTTCTCCTTGCCTAACAGAAATAGAATGTGTATGTCTGGTGCTAGCTGGATTTCTGCCTATTTCTGTAATCTATTATGAGTTACCTGCACCAGTAGTACAGTACAGCGTGCTCGCTCCAAAGACAATTTCATTTGGAAATGAAAATAATGTGGCTCAGGAAGACAGTTGCACATCTTAAGGAAGAATAGCGCTACCAGGTTCTCAAGCATTAGGTAATCTAGAAAGTGGTATGAAGTGTGTCATTTTAGAAGAACAGTCCGCAACTACCCAAGTTACTGTGTTATTCTTAGATTTAGGCATGTTCGTAAAAATTTTGATACTTATATGTGTCCAGGGTTAATTTGTAATAGGCAATAGTAAAAGGTGACCACAAAGCTGCTGCTGTGGAACTTTGCTGCACATATTTGACAAACCGAGATATAATCACGTGTTTTGGGGAGTAGGGATGACCACCAAGCAAATTCTTTTAAATGTCTTACGGCTAGATTACGAGTTCTGCGTTAGCCTTAAAAAGCAGCGTTGAGAGGTCCCAATGCTGCTTTTTAACGCCCGCTGGTATTACGAGTATGGCAGGTACAGGTGTACCGCTCACTTTTCTTCCGCGACTTTTGGCTACATCAAATCACCTTACGTCAATTGCGTATCCTATCTTTTTAATGGGATTTGCCTAACGCTGGTATTACAAGTCTTGGAGGAAGTGAGCAGTATAGCCTCTACCTCCAAGACTCCTACCGCATTTAAAACTCAGTAGTTAAGAGTTTTATGGGCTAACGCCGGAACATAAAGCTCTTAACTACAGTGCTACAAAGTACACTAACACCCATAAACTACCTATGAACCCCTAAACCGAGGCCCCCCACATCGCAAACACTATAATAAAAATTATTTAACCCCTAATCTGCCGACCGGACACCGCCGCCACCTACATTATACCTATGAACCCCTAATCTGCTGCTCTTAACATCGCTGACACCTACATTATATTTATTAACCCCTAATCTGTCCCCCCCAACGTCGCCGCCACCTACCTACACTTATTAACCCCTAATCTGCCGACCGGACATCACCGCCACTATAATAAGTGTATTAACCCCTAAACCGCCGCAATCCCACCTCGCAAACACTATAATAAATTTTATTAACCCCTGATCTGCCCCCCCAACGTCGCCGCCACCTACCTACAATTATTAACCCCTAATCTCCCGCCCCCAACGTCGCCGCTACTATAATAAAGTTATTAACCCCTAAACCTAAGTCTAACCCTAACACCCCCTAACTTAAATATAATTTAAATAAAACGAAATAAAATTACTATAATTAAATAAATTAATCCTATTTAAAACTAAATAGTTACCTATAAAATAAACCCTAATATAGCTACAATATAACTAATAGTTACATTGTAGCTATCTTAGGGTTTATTTTTATTTTACAGGCAACTTTGTATTTATTTTAGCTAGGCACAATAGCTATTAAATAGTTAATAACTATTTAATAGCTACCTAGTTAAAATAATTACAAAATTACCTGTAAAATAAATCCTAGCCTAAGTTACAAATACACCTAACACTACACTATCAATAAATTAATTAAATAAATTAACTACAATTATCTAAACTAAAATACAATTAAATAAACTAAACTATAAATAAACTAAACTATAGTACAAAAAACAAACACTAAATTACAAAAAATAAAAAAATATTACAAGAAGTTTAATCTAATTACACCTAATCTAAGCCCCCTAATAAAATAAAAAAGCCCCCCAAAATAATAAAATTCCCTACCCTAAACTAAATTACAAAGTAATCAGCTCTTTTACCAGCCCTTAAAAGGGCTTTTTGCAGGGCATTGCCCCAATGTAATCAGCTCTTTTACCTGTAAAAAAAAGAAATACAATACCCCCCCAACATTACAACTCACCACCCACACACCCCTACTCTAAAACCCACCCAATCCCCCCTTAAATAAACCTAACACTAACCCCCTGAAGATCACCCTACCTTGAGCCGTGTTCACCCAGCCGGGCTAAATTCTTCATCCAATCCGGGCGATGTGGTCTTCCATCCGGCAGAAGTCTTCATCCAAGCGGGCCAGAAAAGGTTCTCCATCCGGCAGAAGTCTTCATCCAAGCGGGCCAGAAGAGGTCCTCCATCCGGCAGAAGTCTTTACCCATCCGCGGCTCCATCTTCAAGACCTCCGACGCCGACGGACTAACGACGAATGAAGGTTCCTTTAAATGACGTCATCCAAGATGGCGTCCCTCAAATTCCGATTGGCTGATAGGATTCTATCAGCCAATCAGAATTAAGGTAGTAAAAATCCGATTGGTTGATGCAATCAGCCAATCGGATTGAAGTTCAATCCGATTCGCTGATTGGATCAGCCAATAGAATGCGGGTCAATTCTATTGGCTCATCCAATCAGCCAATCGGATTGAACTTCAATACGATTGGCTGATTAAATCAACCAATCGGATTTTTCCTACCTTAATTCTGATTGGCTGATAGAATCCTATCAGCCAATCGGAATTCGAGGGACGCCATCTTGGATGACGTCATTTAAAGGACCAGCCATTTGTCGAATAGTCGTCGGCCGAGAAGGATGTTCCGCGCCAGAGGTCTTCAAGGTGGAGCCGCTCATCGCCGGAAGGATGAAGATAGAAGATGCCGCTTGGATGAAAACTTCTGCCGGATGGAGGACCTCTTCTGCCCCGATCGGATGAAGACTTCTGCCGGTCCGGATGTCCTCTTCTGCCCCATCGGATGACCATTGGTGCCCGGCTGGGTGAAGACGGCTCAAGGTAGGGTGATCTTCAATGGGGTAGTGTTAGGTTTATTTAAGGGGGAATCCGGTGGGTTTTAGAGTAGGGGTGGGTGGGTGGTGGGTTGTAATGTTGGGGGGGTATTATATTTCTTTTTTTTTTACAGGTAAAAGAGCTGATTACTTTGGGGCAATGCTCCGCAAAAGGCCCTTTTAAGGGCTATTTGTAATTTAGTTTAGGATAGGGAATTTTATTATTTTGGGGGGCTTTTTTTATTTTATTAGGGGGCTTAGATTAGGTGTAATTAGATTAAACTTCTTGTAATATTTTTTCATTTTTTGTAATTTAGTGGGGTTTTTTTTGTAATATAGTTTAGTTTATTTAATTGTATTTTGTTTTAGATAATTGATGTTAATTAATTTAATTAATTTATTGATAGTGTAGTGTCAGGTGTGTTTGTAACTTAGGTTAGGATTTATTTTACAGGTAATTTTGTAATTATTTTAACTAGGTAGCTATTAAATAGTTATTAACTATTTAATAGCTATTGTACCTAGTTAAAATAAATACAAATATACCTGTAAAATAAATATAAACCATAAAATAGCTACAATGTAATTATTAATTATATTGTAGCTATCTTCGGGTTTATTTTATAGGTAAGTATTTAGTTTTAAATTGGAATAATTAAGTTAATAATATTAATATTATTTATATTTATTTAAATAATAATTAAGTTAGGGTGGTGTTAGGGGTAGGTGGCGGCGGTGTAGGGGGGTCAGATTAGGGGTTAATACATTTAATGTAGGTGGCGGCGGTGTAGGGGGGTCAGATTAGGGGATAATATATTTAATGTAGGTGGCGGAGGTGTACGGGGGTCTGATTAGGGGGTAATATATTTAATTTAGGTGGCGGCGGTGTAGGGGGGTCAGATTAGGGGGTAATACATTTAATGTAGGCGGCGGCGGTGTAGGGGGGTCAGATTAGGGGTTAATACATTTAATGTAGGTGGCGGCGGTGTAGGGGGGTCAGATTAGGGGGTAATACATTTAATGTAGGTGGCGGCGGTGTAGGGGGGTCAGATTAGGGGGTAATTTATTTAATGTAGGTGGCGGCGGTGTAGGGGGGTCAGATTAGGGGGTAATATATTTAATGTAGGTGGTGGCGGTGTAGGGGGGTCAGATTAGGGGGTAATACATTTAATGTAGGTGGTGGCGGTGTAGGGGGGTCAGATTAGGGGGTAATATATTTAATGTAGGTGGCAGCGGTGTAGGGGGGTCAGATTAGGGGGTAATATATTTAATGTAGGTAGCGGCGGGGTCCGGGAGCGGCAGTTTAGGGGTTAATACACTTTATTTGGGATTGCGGTTGACAGGTAGATAGACATTGCGCATGCGTTAGGTGTTAGGTTTTTTTGAAAGGCATTTTAGGGAGTTACGGTGCATTTTTTGGCGAGGTGAAAATGGAGTAAGATTTTTCCATTTTCGCCACATAAGGCCTTGCGCTGGATATTGGATACCGACTTATTACGCGGTCCCATGTTAGCCTATGGGAGTAAAATTTGCGGGCGACGGGTGAAATATATGGGCGTAAGTTGTATGCTACGTCGTATATGTGATACCAAACCAGAGCAAAATCCGGGCGACGCTGCATATCGGATCGGGCCCAATATGATTCTTTTTTTGTTTTTATTTTTAATCCATTAAATGCAAGGAATATCTAGCCTTACATTTGGTTCTGTAAACTGGAGGCTTCTGTATGTCAAAATGGGGCTTGGCCCAAGAAGACGTATACCTTGCAGTCCAGTTTCATAAAAATAAAAAAATGCATAAAGCATGTCAGCACTGGAATGCAGTGAAACCTACATGGCTTGTGACTAAAGAGAGGCAGGAAATAACCTCAGTGGTATGTTTATAAAATCTATCTCATGTTAAATGTTCCTTTAAATGCAGTGCTATGTAGTAAAACTTTTATTTAATTGTGTGTTATATTGTGATGCTGCATACTTGTTGATTTGGGGGAAGAGAGATTAAAGCACTGTACACAAACAAAGCACTGCTCCCATCACTTTCTAACAAGCTGCTTGCCGTTTTTAAATAAAAGCGTTACACTTCTCGAACAGGACAGGGAATAAAGGTATATTGCAGTCAGTTGTTTTATTTTTGTCATTTAAAAGACATTTTAAAATGTGTGTTCTTTGTTCTTGTCTAAATAAATCAGTTTTGTTTTTAGTCTTGCAGAGTTGTGCCCCTCTCCACCTATAGAGCTGTGTCAGTTGTCTGTAGTAATCAAGAAACATTAAAAGGACATAATATTCATATGCTAAATCACTTAAAACTGATGCAGTATAACTGTAAAAAGCTGAAAGGAAAATATCACCTGAGCATCTCTATGTAAAAAAAGAAGATATTTTACCTCACAATTTCCTCAGCTCACCGGAGTAAGTTCTGTGTAAAAAGTTATACTTCAGTTACTGTCCAGCTGCAGGTAAAACAAAAAATAAAAAAAATGAAGAAATGAACAGCAGCTAATCAGCATCAGGAGTGCTGAGGTCATGAACTCTTTTACTGTGATCTCATGAGATTTCACTTAACGCTCATGAGATTTCATTGTATACTTTCTTAAACTGAATAGGGAAATAATATGAGTGTGCACAAAGCTCACTCCCTTGCCTGCCCTGGGACAGACATACTGATTTGCTGCTTAAAGTCCTTTGCAATGGGATTTGAATACTTAGGACATTTTGAGGTAAAAGTAGTTTGAAACTGCTTTCCCTAGCTGAATTATGAAAGTTTAAATTTGGACTTTTCCTTCCCTTTAAAAAATTAAAAAAAAATTCACTTGGACTTTTCACATTTAACAGATAACCCCCATTAACCGTTTACTTGCTGGACTGGAAATAAACGGAAATAAAAAATGCATTAAAGGGGCAGTCTACATCTTGGTCATCTTAAAGTCTTACCTAAGATTACGCTGCAAATAGCATCCTGCACCTTTTCTATATCATGCAGCGGGAATGGTAAAAAAGTTATTTTAAAATGAATAGTGTTTCTGGCCCCTTTAAAATGGCTGCCAAGTTCATCCCACTGAAAACATCATGATCTGGGCTGCGTATGGCGTCCAATCACAAAGGCTCACTAGTTGGATTCAACAGACAGTCAATGCTATTCAGCAAAGTGCCTAGATGTAGCACAGATCGTGATGTCATCAGTGGGCAGAGTTTGACAGCTATTTTAAACTGGTCAGAAACACTATTAATTTTAAGATAACTTTTTTATTGTTCCTGCTGCAATATATTGAAAGGGGATGAGGTTTTTCACAGCTTAAAGGGACATAATACTCATATGCTAAATCACTTGAAACTGATGCAGTATAACTGTAAAAAGCTGACAGGAAAATATCACCTGAGCATCTCTATGTAAAAAAGGAAGATATTTTACCTCACAATCTCCTCAGCTCAGTAGAGTTAGTTCTGTGTAAAAAGTTATACTTCACCTGCTCCCAGCTGCAGGTAAAAATAAAAAAATGAAGAAATGAACAGCAGCCAATCAGCATCAGCAGTGCTGAGGTCATGAACTCTTACTGTGATCTCATGAGATTTGACTTAACTCTCATGAGATTTCATAGTAAGCTTCCTTTACCTGATTGGTGAAATAATATGAGAGTTCACGACGCTCATCCCTTCAGTTGTCCCGGGACAGAAACACTAATATGCTGCTTAGAAATCCTTTACAATGGGAGGTGGCTACTGAGGATTTTTTGAGGTAAAATATCTTTCTTTTTTACATATAGATGTTCAGGTGATATTTCTCTTGTTAAGTGTAGTCAGTCCATGGGTCATCCATTACTTATGGAATATATCTCTTCCTAACAGGAAGCTGCAAGAGGATCACCCAAAGCAGAGCTGCTATATAGCTCCTCCCCTCACATGTCATATTCAGTCATTCTCTTGCAGCCTAACTAAAGATAGGTCGCTGTGAGAGGTCTGTGGTGTTTTTTAACTTAGTTTATTTCTACAATCAAAAGTTTGTTATTTTAAATGGCACCGGAGTGTGCTGTTTGTTCTCAGGCAGCATTAGAAGAAGAATCTGCCTGCGTTTTCTATGATCTTAGCAGACGTAACTAAGATCCACTGGCTGTTCTCATCTGAGGAGTGAGGTAACTTCAGAAAAGGGGAATAGCATGCAGGGCCCCCCTGCAAATGAGGTATGTGCAGTAAATTATTTTTCTGAGGAATGGAATTGACTGAGAAAATACTGCTGATACCAATGTAAAGTAAGTTCAGCCTTAAATGCAGTGATAGCGACTGGTATTAGGCTGATGAGTGTGTGTACACTGAATGTATTTTTCTAAGGAATGGAATTGACTCTGAAAATACTGTTAATACTGAAATAATGTATGAGCCTTAACTGCAGTAAAAGCGACTGGTAGCAGGCTTATTAATAACAATTCATAACTTTTCAAATGTATGTTTAAAACGTTTACTGGCATGTTAATCGTTTTTTATGAGGTACTTGGTGATAAAACTTATTGGGGCATGATTTTTACCACATGGCCATCTTTGTTTTCTGTATAGAAACAGTTATCTGAGCTTCCCCACTGTTGTAATATGAGTGGGAGGGGCCTATTTTAGCGCTTTTTTGCGCAGTAAAAATTCAGTCACAATCTGTCTACTTCATCCTCCATGATCCAGATCGTCTCTAGAGAGCTCAGGGGTCTTCAAAATTCATTTTGAGGGAGGTAATCAGTCACAGCAGACCTGTGACAGTGTGTTTTGACTGTGATAAAAACGTTAATTATTAAATTGTTATCCGTTTTTGGGTATTAAGGGGTTAATCATCCATTTGCTGGTGGGTGCAATCCTTTGCTAACTTAATACATTTACTGTAAAAAATTGGTTGCTATAACTATTTTGGTTCATTGTTATTTCAACTGTGACAGCTTTTTGTGCTTCTTAAAGGCACAGTAGCGTTTTTTATATTGCTCGTAAATTTATTTAGAAAAGTATTTCCAAGCTTGCTAGTCTCATTGCTAGTCTGTTTAAACATGTCTGACACGGATGAATCTCTTTGTTCACTATGTTTAAAGGCCAATGTGGAGCCCAATAGAAATTTGTGTACTAATTGCATTGATGTTACTTTAAATAAAAGTCAATCTTTACATGTAAAGAAATTATCACCAGACAACGAGGGGGAAGTTATGCCGACTAACTCTCCTCACGTGTCAGTACCTTCGCCTCCCGCTCAGGAGGTGCGTGATATTGTGGCGCCAAGTACATCAGGGCGGCCCATACAAATCACTTTGCAAGACATGGCTAATGTTATGACTGAAGTACTATCTAAATTGCCAGAATTTAGGGGTAAACGCGATCACTCTGGGGTAAGAACAGAGTGCGCTGATAATAATAGAGCCATGTCTGATACTGCGTCACAATTTGCAGAACATGAGGACGGAGAGCTTCATTCTGTGGGTGACGGATCTGATCAGGGGAGACTGGATTCAGAGATTTCTAATTTTAAATTTAAGCTTGAGAACCTCCGCATATTGCTAGGGGAGGTATTAGCGGCTCTGAATGATTGTAACACGGTTGCAATTCCAGAAAAATTATGTAGGTTGGATAGATACTATGCGGTACCGGTGTGTACTGACGTGTTTCCTATACCTAAAAGGCTTACAGAGATTATTAGCAAGGAGTGGGATAGACCTGGTGTGCCTTTTTCCCCTCCTCCCATATTTAGGAAAATGTTTCCTATAGACGCCACCACACGAGACTTATGGCAGACGGTCCCTAAGGTGGAGGGAGCAGTTTCTACTTTAGCTAAGCGTACCACTATCCCGGTGGAGGATAGTTGTGCCTTTTCAGATCCAATGGATAAGAAATTAGAGGGTTACCATATATAAGCAGGGGAAGCGGTCAATCTCCCTATTATATAAGATACTTTTGGCCAAACAAGGTCAATTAAATATAGAACAACTAGCAGCACACTGGTCAAAATACTTTGAAGTGAGTAACTATGATAATATCAAGAAAGGTTTTGCGTGGATAATCACGGCCCCTATACGTTCCACATGGAAAGAATCGCACTTAAAGCTCCTCAATAATACCTATATTTCACCAAAGAGAATGGCTAAATGGAATATAGGCCAGTCAGGTTGTTGTTACAAATGCTCCGGTCCGGGGGCTGATCTACTACATTGTTTTTGGTCCTGCCCTAAAATATGTCAATTCTGGCAGAAAATTAATTATTGGTTAAATAAATATATATTGAATTTTCCTGTTTTTACACCAGTTAGAATCTTCTTGCTCCATACAGAGGATCGAAATCGGGGTATCATTAATACTATAATTTTATTGATACGCAACCTAATTTTGAGAAATTGGAAGAGTAAAAAGGCCCCCTCATTTCGAGCATTCATCGAAGCACTTAAATCACAAATTATTTTCGAACAACACAATATAATTAATGCACAGAATAGACAAATCCAAAGCTTTTTTAATAACTGGCTGAGGATTATTCAAGCATTCCCCATCTCTACACAATACATGTTGACTAAAAAGTTCCATAAATCAGATTATTTTGAGGGCCTTATATTAAGAGGTCTTTTTCCAAGTTCCTGGTATTAAAGAGGGTACTGCAGATTTTGAGTATAGACCTGTGCTGAGGGGCTGCGGGAGAGAGGGGAGAGAGAGGGTAGGGGCCGGGTTTTTTTTTTTTTTTTTTTTTCTCGTCTACAGGTCTTTGAATAGCTACATTTAAGTGTGTTTCGATCCTATGTTTGTTTTTCAAACTAGATTTTGTAAAGTTTGAGGTAAGAAAGGGAAAGGAAGAGGGAAAGGGGGACAAGATTAAAAGGGAAAAGATTAGAGAAAATTCCCAGTAGTATATTCACAGAATTGTATATTCACAGAATCAAGAGAATCACTTCGGGCTAAACTTTAAGGTTGTATAAAGTCTAGAATGCTATAATTATACCCGCTGATGCTATGTTTTCTTTTTTTTTTTACTATTATCATCTTATGTCATACTGTATGTGGCCCTGCGTGGCGCACTAACTATAATGTGATTTATTTTTCTTTTTTTTTTTTTTTCTTGATATGTACTGCTGGTTATAAATAAACTTATTAAAAAAAAAAAAAAAGAGGGTTACCTTAAGAAAATGTTTGTTCAACAAGGTTTTATCTTACAGCCCCTTGCATGCATTGCGCCTGTCACTGCTGCGGCGGCATTCTGGTTTGAGTCTCTGGAAGAGGCCATTCGCACAGCTCCATTGGATGAAATTATGAACAAGCTCTAAGCACTTAAGCTAGCTAACGCATTTGTTTCTGATGCCGTCGTACATTTAACCAAACTTACGGCTAAGAACTCCGGATTCGCCATCCAGCGCACAGAGCGCTATGGCTTAAATCCTGGTCAGCTGACGTGACTTCTAAATCTAAATTGCTTAATATTCCTTTCAAAGGGCAGACCTTATTCAGGCCCGGCTTGAAAGAAATTATAGCTGACATTACGGGAGGTAAGGGCCATGCTCTACCTCAGGACAGGGCCAAATCAAAGGCCAAACAGTCTAATTTTCGTGCCTTTTGTAACTTCAAGGCAGGAGCAGCATCAACTTCCTCTGCTCCAAAACAGGAAGGAGCTGTTGCTCGTTACAGGCAGGGCTGGAAAGTTAACCAGTCCTGGAACAAGGGCAAGCAGGCCAAGAAACCTGCTGCTGCCCCTAAGACAGCATGAAGAGAGGGCCCCCTATCCGGAAACGGATCTAGTGGGGGGCAGACTTTCTCTCTTCGCCCAGGCTTGGGCAAGAGATGTCCAGGATCCCTGGGTGTTGGAGATCATATCTCAGGGATATCTCCTGGACTTCAAAACTTCTCCTCCACGAGGGAGATTTCATCTTTCAAGGTTATCAGCAAACCAAATAAAGAAAGAGGTGTTTCTACGCTGTGTACAAGACCTCTTACTAATGGGGGTGATCCACCCAGTTCCGCGGACGGAACACGGGCAAGGATTCTATTCAAATCTATTTGTGGTTCCCAAGAAAGAGGGAACCTTCAGACCAATCTTGGACTTAAAAATCCTAAACAAATTCCTAAGAGTTCCATCATTCAAAATGGAAACTATTTGAACCATCCTTCCCATGATCCAAGAGGGTCAGTACATGACCACAGTGGACTTAAAGGATGCCTACCTTCACATACCGATTCACAAGGATCATTATCGGTACCTAAGATTTGCTTTCCTAGACAGGCATTACCAGTTTGTAGCTCTTCCCTTCGGATTAGCTACGGCTCCAAGAATCTTTCCAAACTTCTGGGCTCACTTCTGGCGGTACTAAGACCGCGAGGCATAGCGGTGACTCCGTACCTAGACGACATTCTGATACAAGCGTCAAGTTTTCAAACTGCCAAGTCTCGTACAGAGATAGTTCTGGCATTTCTGAGGTCGCATGGGTGGAAGGTGAACGTGGAAAAGAGTTCTCTATTACCACTTACAAGGGTCCCCTTTCTAGGGACTCTTATAGATTCTGTAGAGATGAAAATTTACCTGACAGAGGCCAGGTTATCAAAACTTCTAAATGCTTGCCGTGTCCTTCATTCCATTCCACACCCGTCAGTAGCTCCGTGCATGGAAGTAATCGGCTTAATGGTAGCGGCAATGGACATAGTACCATTTGCGCGCCTGCATCTTAGACCGCTGCAATTGTGCATGCTAAGTCAGTGGAACGGGGATTACTCAGATTTGTCCCCCCTACTAAATCTGGATCAAGAGACCAGAGATTCTCTTCTATGGTGGCTTTCTCGGCCACATCTGTCCAAGGGGATGACCTTTCGCAGGCCAGATTGGACGATTGTAACGACAGACGCCAGCCTTCTAGGCTGGGGCGCAGTCTGGAACTCCCTGAAGGCTCAGGGATTATGGACTCAGGAGGAGAAACTCCTCCCAATAAATATTCTGGAATTAAGAGCAATATTCAATGCTCTCCTAGCTTGGCCTCAGTTAGCAACTCTGAAGTTCATCAGATTTCAGTCGGACAACATCACGACTGTGGCTTACATCAACCATCAAGGGGGAACCAGAGGTTCCCTAGCGATGTTGGAAGTCTCAAAGATAATTCGCTGGGCAGAGTCTCACTCTTGCCACCTGTCAGCGATTTACATCCCAGGCGTGGAGAACTGGGAGGCGGATTTTCTAAGTCGCCAGACTTTTCATCCGGGGGAGTGGGAACTTCATCCGGAGGTCTTTGCTCAACTGATTCATTGTTGGGGCAAACCAGATCTGGATCTCATGGCGTCTCGCCAGAACGCCAAGCTTCCTTGTTACGGATCCAGGTCCAGGGACCCGGGAGCGGTGCTGATAGATGCTCTGACAGCCCCTTGGGTCTTCAACATGGCTTATGTGTTTCCACCATTCCAGATACTTCCTCGTTTGATTGCCAAGATCAAACAGGAGAGAGCTTCGGTGATTCTGATAGCGCCTGCGTGGCCACGCGGGACCTGGTATGCAGACCTAGTGGACATGTCGTCCTGTCCACCGTGGTCTCTGCCTCTGAGACAGGACCTTCTAATTCAGGGTCCTTTCAACCATCCAAATCTAATTTCTCTGAGGCTGACTGCATGGAGATTGAACGCTTGATTCTATCAAAGCGTGGCTTCTCGGAGTCGGTTATTGATACCTTAATACAGGCTAGGAAGCCTGTTACCAGAAAAATTTACCATAAGATATGGCGTAAATATTTATATTGGTGCGAATCCAAGAGTTACTCATGGAGTAAGGTTAGGATTCCTAGGATATTGTCCTTTCTACAAGAGGGTTTAGAAAAGGGCTTATCTGCTAGTTCGTTAAAGGGACAGATTTCTGCTCTGTCTATTCTTCTACACAAACGTCTGGCTGAAGTTCCAGACGTTCAGGCTTTTTGTCAGGCTTTAGCTAGGATTAAGCCTGTGTTTAAGACTGTTGCTCCGCCGTTGAGCTTAAACTTAGTTCTTAACGTTCTTCAAGGCGTTCCATTTGAACCCCTTCATTCCATTGATATCAAGCTGTTATCCTGGAAGGTTCTGTTTTTGATGGCTATTTCCTCGGCTCGAAGAGTCTCTGAGTTATCTGCCTTACATTGTGATTCTCCTTATCTGATTTTTCATTCAGACAAGGTAGTTCTGCGTACTAAACCTGGGTTCTTACCTAAGGTAGTTACTAACAGGAATATCAATCAAGAGATTGTTGTTCCATCACTGTGTCCTAACCCTTCTTCAAAGAAGGAACGACTTTTGCATAATCTGGACGTAGTCCGTGCCCTGAAGTTCTATTTGCAGGCAACTAAAGATTTTTTTCAAACTTCTTCCCTGTTTGTCGTTTACTCTGGACAGAGAAGAGGTCAAAAGGCTTCGGCTACCTCTCTCTCTTTTTGGCTTCGTAGCATAATACGTTTAGCCTATGAGACTGCTGGACAGCAGCCTCCTGAAAGGATTACAGCTCATTCTACTAGAGCTTTGGCTTCCACCTGGGCCTTTAAAAATGAGGCCTCTGTTGAACAGATTTGCAAGGCTTCAACTTGGTCTTCACTTCACACTTTTTCAAAATTTTACAAATTTGACACTTTTGCTTCTTCGGAGGCTATTTTTGGGAGAAAGGTACTTCAGGCAGTGGTTCCTTCTGTTTAATGTTCCTGCCTTGTCCCTCCCTTCATCCGTGTACTTTAGCTTTGGTATTGGTATTCCATAAGTAATGGATGACCCGTGGACTGACTACACTTAACAAGAGAAAACATAATTTATGCTTACCTGATAAATTTATTTCTCTTGTAGTGTAGTCAGTCCACGGCCCGCCCTGTCTTTAAGGCAGATCTAAATTTTAATTAAACTCCAGTCACCACTGCACCCTATGGTTTCTCCTTTCTCGTCTGCTTTGGTCGAATGACTGAATATGACATGTGAGGGGAGGAGCTATATAGCAGCTCTGCTTTGGGTGATCCTCTTACAGCTTCCTGTTAGGAAGAGATATATTCCATAAGTAATGGATGACCCGTGGACTGACTACACTACAAGAGAAATAAATTTATCAGGTAAGCATAAATTATGTTTTTCTAGTCAGCTTTTTACAGCTATGCTGCATCACTTTCAAGTGTTTAAACATTTGGGTATTATGGCCCTTTAATCTAAGGTAAGACTTTAAGATGACTAAGGTGTAGACTGTCCCTTTAACACCGTGTTAGCTATAATTGTTATTCAGTGGCCAAACTCACTACACCCCTTGCCTTTTTTGAAAAAGACAATCTAGTCTTACTGGAGCAGACAATGATTCCCACGGTCACTTTGTTAGCAATACTTGCATTATTTTAACATTCCTTATATGATCAGCCATATTGAGGCTAATTAAGCAAAGATGACTGGTGTTATGCGTGTGAAGTCTACAATGCGCCGTTCCAGTGATTAGAATTGGAAAACTCATAGTTTTTAGAGTTACATTACAGGAAAAGGGAGCAAAAACACCATGTAAGTATATTTTAAATATTATTTATTTCTCCAACATTGGTGTGTCCGGTCCACGGCGTCATCCATTACTTGTGGGATATTCTCCTCCCCTACAGGGAAAGGCAAGGATCGCACACAGCAAGAGCTGTCCATATAGCTCCCCCTCTGGCTCCGCCCCCCAGTCATTCTCCTTGCCGCTCTGAACAAGTAGCATCTCCACGGGGATGGTGAGGAGTTTGTGGTGTTAGTTGTAGTTTTTTATTTCTTCTATCAAGAGTTTGTTATTTTAAAATAGTGCTGGTATGTACTATTTACTCTGAAACAGAAAGAGATGAAGAGTTCTGTTTAAAAGAGGAGCATGATTTTAGCAGCAGTAACTAAAATCGATTGCTGTTCCCACACAGGACTGTTGAGATGAGAGAACTTCAGTTGGGGGGAACAGTTTGCAGACTTTTCTGCTCAAGGTATGACTAGCCATTTTCTAACAAGACTGTATAATGCTGGAAGGCTGTCATTTCTCCTGTTAAGTGTAGTCAGTCCACGGGTCATCCATTACTTATGGGATTATATCTCCTCCCTAACAGGAAGTGCAAGAGGATCACCCAAGCAGAGCTGCTATATAGCTCCTCCCCTCTACGTCATACCCAGTCATTCTCTTGCACCTAACTAATAGATAGGACGTGTGAGAGGACTGTGGTGTGTTAAACTTAGTTTTTATTTCTTCAATCAAAAGTTTGTTATTTTAAACGGCACCGGAGTGTGTTGTTTTTTCTCAGGCAGCATTAGAAGAAGAATCTACCTGAGTTTGTCTATGATCTTAGCGGTCGTAACTAAGATCCACTTGCTGTTCTCGGCCATTCTGAGGAGTGAGGTAACTTCAGAACAGGGGATAGCAGGCAGGGCCCACCTGCAAGGAGGTATGTGCAGTAAATTATTTTCTAAGGAATGGAATTGACTGAGAAAATACTGCTAATACCGATGTAATGTTAGTGCAGCCTTAAATGCAGTAGTAGCGACTGGTATCAGGCTGATATGTATGTATGTATACTCTGAGGTATTTCTGGGGAATGGAATTTCACTAAGAAAATACTGTCTATATTAAAGTAATATTTGAGCCTGCACTGCAGTGAAAGCGACTAGCAGCAGGCTTATTAATAACACTTCATAATTTATATTTTTAAAACGTTTACTGGCATGTTAATCGTTTTTTCTGAGGTACTTGGTGATAAAACTTTATGGGCATAATTTTTACCACATGGCTGTCGTTTGTTTCTGAATAAAAACAGTTTACTGAGCTTCCCCACTGTTGTAATATGAGTGGGAGGGGCCTATTTTAGCTCTTTATTGCGCAGTAAAAATTTAGTCACAGTCTTCCTATTTCTTCCTCCATGATCCAGGACGTCTCTACAGAGCCCAGGGGTCTCCAAAACTAGTTTTGAGGTAGGTAATCACTCACAGCAGACCTGTGACAGTGTGTTTTGACTGTGATAAAAACGTTAATTATTAATTTGTTATCCGTTTTTGGGTATTAAGGGGTTAATCATTTATTTGCTGGTGGGTGCAATCCTTGGCTAACTTAATACATTTACTGTGAAAAATTGGTTGCTATAACTATTTTGGTTCATTGTTATTTCAACTGTGACAGCTTTTTGTGCTTCTTAAAGGCACAGTAGCGTTTTTTATATTGCTTGTAAATTTATTTAGAAAAGTATTTCCAAGCTTGCTAGTCTCATTGCTAGTCTGTTTAAACATGTCTGACACAGATGAATCTCTTTGTTCACTATGTTTAAAGGCCAATGTGGAGCCCAATAGAAATTTGTGTACTAATTGCATTGATGTTACTTTAAATAAAAGTCAATCTTTACATGTAAAGAAATTATCACCAGACAACGAGGGGGAAGTTATGCCGACTAACTCTCCTCACGTGTCAGTACCTTCGCCTCCCGCTCAGGAGGTGCGTGATATTGTGGCGCCAAGTACATCAGGGCGGCCCATACAAATCACTTTGCAAGACATGGCTAATGTTATGACTGAAGTACTATCTAAATTGCCAGAATTTAGGGGTAAACGCGATCACTCTGGGGTAAGAACAGAGTGCGCTGATAATAATAGAGCCATGTCTGATACTGCGTCACAATTTGCAGAACATGAGGACGGAGAGCTTCATTCTGTGGGTGACAGATCTGATCCAAGTAAACTGGACTCAGACATTTCAAATTTTAAATTTAAGCTTGAGAACCTCCGTGTATTACTAGGGGAGGTATTAGCGGCTCTGAATGATTGTAACACGGTTGCAATTCCAGAGAAAGTATGTAGGCTGGATAAATATTTTGCGGTACCGGCGTGTACTGACGTTTTTCCTATACCTAAAAGGCTTACAGAAATTGTTAACAAGGAGTGGGATAGACCCGGTGTGCCTTTTTCACCCCCTCCTATATTTAGAAAAATGTTTCCAATAGACGCCACCACACGGGACTTATGGCAGACGGTCCCTAAGGTGGAGGGAGCAGTTTCTACTCTGGCTAAGCGCACCACTATCCCGGTGGAGGATAGCTGTGCTTTTTCAGATCCAATGGATAAAAAGTTAGAGGGTTACCTTAAGAAAATGTTTGTTCAGCAAGGTTTTATATTACAACCCCTTGCATGCATTGCGCCTGTCACGGCTGCGGCAGCATTCTGGTTTGAGTCTCTGGAAGAGACCCTTAGCACAGCTCCATTGGATGAGATTATAAACAAGCTTAAAGTCCTTAAGCTAGCTAATTCATTTATTTCTGATGCCGTAGTACACTTAACCAAACTTACGGCTAAGAACTCCGGATTCGCCATTCAAGCGCGTAGAGCGCTGTGGCTTAAATCCTGGTCAGCTGATGTGACTTCTAAATCTAAATTGCTCAATATTCCTTTCAAAGGGCAGACATTATTCGGGCCCGGCTTGAAAGAAATTATCGCTGACATTACTGGAGGTAAGGGCCATGCCCTGCCTCAAGACAGGGCCAAATCAAGGGCTAAACAGTCTAATTTTCGTGCCTTTCGTAACTTCAAGGCAGGAGCAGCATCAACTTCCTCCGCTCCAAGACAGGAAGGAACTGTTGCTCGCTACAGACAGGGCTGGAAACCTAACCAGTCCTGGAACAAGGGCAAGCAGGCCAGAAAACCTGCTGCTGCCCCTAAGACAGCATGAAGTGAGGGCCCCCGATCCGGAAACGGATCTAGTGGGGGGCAGACTTTCTCTCTTCGCCCAGGCTTGGGCAAGAGATGTCCAGGATCCCTGGGCTTTGGAGATCTTATCTCAGGGATATCTTCTGGACTTCAAAGCTTCTCCTCCACAAGGGAGATTTCATCTTTCAAGGTTATCAGCAAACCAGATAAAGAAAGAGGCATTTCTTCTGTTAAGTGTGATCAGTCCACGGGTCATCATTACTTCTGGGATATTACTCCTCCCCAACAGGAAGTGCAAGAGGATTCACCCAGCAGAGCTGCATATAGCTCCTCCCCTCTACGTCACTCCCAGTCATTCTCTTGCACCCAACGACTAGATAGGATGTGTGAGAGGACTATGGTGATTATACTTAGTTTTATATCTTCAATCAAAAGTTTGTTATTTTAAAATAGCACCGGAGTGTGTTATTACCTCTCTGGCAGAGTTTGAAGAAGAATCTACCAGAGTTTTGCTATGATTTTAGCCGGAGTAGTTAAGATCATATTGCTGTTCTCGGCCATCTGAGGAGTGAGGTAAACTTCAGATCAGGGGACAGCGGGCAGATGAATCTGCATAGAGGTATGTAGCAGTTTTTATTTTCTGACAATGGAATTGATGAGAAAATCCTGCCATACCGATATAATGTCATGTATGTATACTTTACACTTCAGTATTCTGGGGAATGGTACTTCACTAGAATTACACTGTAAGAAATACATAAAGCTGTTTAATAACTAGAGATTATGTTTAACGTTTTTGCTGGAATGTAAAATCGTTTTCATTTGCTGAGGTACTGTGTGAATAAATGTTTGGGCACTATTTTTCCACTTGGCAGTTGCTTAATCTGTTTTTCTGACAGTTTCTGTTCTCCCTCACTGCTGTGTGTGAGGGGGAGGGGCCGTTTTTTGGCGCTTTTTCTATGCATCAAATATTTCAGTCAGCAACTCATTGTATTCCCTGCATGATCCGGTTCATCTCTACAGAGCTCAGGGGTCTTCAAAACTTATTTTGAGGGAGGTAATTTCTCTCAGCAGAGCTGTGAGAATTATAGTTTGAATGAGATAAAAAACGTTTATTCTGTAATTTGTTTCCTGCTTTCAGAATTTGTTATCTTTGCTAATGGGATTAAACCTTTGCTAAAGTTGTGTTGTTTACAAGGATTGAGGCTATAACTGTTTCAATTTATTAATTTTCAACTGTCATAGATCTTCTGTGCTTCTTAAAGGCACAGTACGTTTTAATATTATTCTAATTGAATTGGATTTCCAAGTTGCAAGTTTATTTGCTAGTGTGTTAAACATGTCTGATTCAGAGGATGATACCTGTGTCATTTGTTGCAATGCCAAAGTGGAGCCCAATAGAAATTTATGTACTAACTGTATTGATGCTACTTTAAATAAAAGTCAATCTGTACAAATTGAACAAATTTCACCAAACAACGAGGGGAGAGTTATGCCGACTAACTCGCCTCACGTGTCAGTACCTACATCTCCCGCTCAGAGGGAGGTGCGTGATATTGTAGCGCCGAGTACATCTGGGCGGCCATTACAAATCACATTACAGGATATGGCTACTGTTATGACTGAGGTTTTGGCTAAATTACCAGAACTAAGAGGTAAGCGTGATCACTCTGGGGTGAGAACAGAGTGCGCTGATAATATTAGGGCCATGTCAGACACTGCGTCACAGGTGGCAGAACATGAGGACCGGAGAACTTCATTCTGTGGGTGACGGTTCTGATCCAAACAGACTGGATTCAGATATTTCAAATTTTAAATTTAAACTGGAAAACCTCCGTGTATTACTAGGGGAGGTGTTAGCGGCTCTGAATGATTGTAACACAGTTGCAATACCAGAGAAAATGTGTAGGTTGGATAAATATTTTGCGGTACCGACGAGTACTGAGGTTTTTCCTATACCTAAGAGACTTACTGAAATTGTTACTAAGGAGTGGGATAGACCCGGTGTGCCGTTCTCACCCCCTCCGATATTTAGAAAAATGTTTCCAATAGACGCCACCACAAGGGACTTATGGCAAACGGTCCCTAAGGTGGAGGGAGCAGTTTCTACCTTAGCTAAGCGTACCACTATCCCGGTGGAGGATAGCTGTGCTTTTTCAGATCCAATGGATAAAAAGTTAGAGGGTTACCTTAAGAAAATGTTTGTTCAACAAGGTTTTATATTGCAACCCCTTGCATGCATTGCACCGATCACGGCTGCAGCGGCATTCTGGATTGAGTCTCTGGAAGAGAACATTGGTTCAGCTACTCTGGACGACATTACGGACAGGCTTAGAGTCCTTAAACTAGCTAATTCATTCATTTCGGAGGCCGTAGTACATCTTACTAAACTTACGGCGAAGAATTCAGGATTCGCCATTCAGGCACGCAGGGCGCTGTGGCTAAAATCCTGGTCAGCTGATGTTACTTCTAAGTCTAAATTGCTTAATATACCTTTCAAAGGGCAGACCTTATTCGGGCCCGGATTGAAAGAGATTATCGCTGACATTACAGGAGGTAAAGGCCATGCCCTGCCTCAGGACAAAGCCAAAGCCAAGACTAGACAGTCTAATTTTCGTTCCTTTCGTAATTTCAAAGCAGGAGCAGCATCAACTTCCTCTGCACCAAAACAGGAAGGAGCTGTTGCTCGCTACAGACAAGGCTGGAAACCTAACCAGTCCTGGAACAAGGGCAAGCAGACTAGGAAACCTGCTGCTGCCCCTAAAACAGTATGAATTGAGGGCCCCCGATCCGGGATCGGATCTAGTGGTGGGCAGACTTTCTCTCTTCGCCCAGGCTTGGGCAAGAGATGTTCAGGATCCCTGGGCGCTAGAGATAATATCTCAGGGATACCTTCTGGACTTCAAATACTCTCCTCCAAGAGAGAGATTTCATCTGTCAAGATTGTCAACAATCCAGACAAAGAAAGAGGCGTTTCTACGCTGCGTACAAGAGCTCTTGTTAATGGGAGTAATCCATCCAGTTCCACGATCGGAACAGGGACAGGGGTTTTACTCAAATCTGTTTGTGGTTCCCAAAAAAGAGGGAACTTTCAGACCAATCCTGGACTTAAAGATCCTAAACAAATTCCTAAGAGTTCCATCGTTCAAGATGGAGACTATTCGGACAATTTTACCTATGATCCAAGAGGGTCAATACATGACCACTGTAGATTTAAAAGATGCTTACCTTCACATACCGATTCACAAAGATCATTATCGGTACCTAAGGTTTGCCTTCCTAGACAGGCATTACCAGTTTGTGGCTCTTCCATTCGGATTGGCTACAGCTCCAAGAATCTTCACAAAGGTTCTGGGTGCTCTTCTGGCGGTACTAAAACCGCGGGGAATCTCGGTAGCTCCATACCTAGACGACATTCTGATACAAGCTTCAAGCTTTCAAACTGCCAAGTCTCATACAGAGTTAGTGCTGGCATTTCTAAGGTCACATGGATGGAAGGTGAACGAAAAGAAAAGTTCACTCGTTCCACTCACAAGAGTTCCCTTCCTGGGGACTCTTATAGATTCTGTAGAAATGAAGATTTACCTGACAGAGGACAGGCTAACAAGACTTCAAAGTGCTTGCCGCACCCTTCATTCCATTCAACACCCGTCAGTGGCTCAATGCATGGAGGTAATCGGCTTAATGGTAGCGGCAATGGACATAGTACCCTTTGCACGCTTACACCTCAGACCACTGCAACTGTGCATGCTAAGTCAGTGGAATGGGGATTACTCAGACTTATCCCCTTCTCTGAATCTGGATCAAGAGACCAGAAATTCTCTTCTATGGTGGCTTTCTCGGCCACATCTGTCCAGGGGGATGCCATTCAGCAGACCAGACTGGACAATTGTAACAACAGACGCCAGCCTTCTAGGTTGGGGTGCCGTCTGGAATTCTCTGAAGGCTCAGGGACATTGGAGTCAGGAGGAGAGTCTCCTGCCAATAAACATTCTGGAATTGAGAGCAGTTCTCAATGCCCTCCTGGCTTGGCCCCAGTTGACAACTCGGGGGTTCATCAGGTTTAAGTCGGACAACATCACGACTGTAGCTTACATCAACCATCAGGGAGGGACAAGAAGCTCCCTAGCTATGATGGAAGTATCAAAGATAATTTGCTGGGCAGAGTCTCACTCTTGCCACCTGTCAGCAATCCACATCCCGGGAGTGGAGAACTGGGAGGCGGATTTCTTAAGTCGTCAGACTTTTCATCCGGGGGAGTGGGAACTTCATCCGGAGGTCTTTGCCCAAATACTTCGACGTTGGGGCAAACCAGAGATAGATCTCATGGCGTCTCGACAGAACGCCAAGCTTCCTCGTTACGGGTCCAGATCCAGGGATCCAGGAGCAGTCCTGATAGATGCTCTGACAGCACCTTGGGACTTCAGGATGGCTTACGTGTTTCCACCCTTCCCGTTGCTTCCTCGATTGATTGCCAGAATCAAACAAGAGAGAGCATCAGTGATTCTAATAGCACCTGCGTGGCCACGCAGGACTTGGTATGCAGACCTGGTGGACATGTCATCCTGTCCACCTTGGTCTCTACCTCTGAAACAGGACCTTCTGATACAGGGTCCCTTCAAACATCAAAATCTAACTTCTCTGAAGCTGACTGCTTGGAAATTGAACGCTTGATTTTATCAAGACGTGGGTTTTCTGAGTCAGTTATTGATACCTTAATACAGGCTAGGAAACCTGTTACCAGAAAGATTTACCATAAGATATGGCGTAAATACCTATATTGGTGTGAATCCAAAGGTTACTCTTGGAGTAAGGTTAGGATTCCTAAGATATTGTCTTTTCTACAAGAAGGTTTAGAAAAGGGTTTATCTGCTAGTTCATTAAAGGGACAGATCTCAGCTCTGTCCATTCTGTTACACAAACGTCTGTCAGAAGTTCCTGACGTCCAGGCTTTTTGTCAGGCTTTGGCCAGGATTAAGCCTGTGTTTAAAACTGTTGCTCCACCATGGAGTTTAAACCTTGTTCTTAATGTTTTACAGGGCGTTCCGTTTGAACCCCTTCATTCCATTGATATAAAGTTGTTATCTTGGAAAGTTCTATTTTTAATGGCTATTTCCTCGGCTCGAAGAGTCTCTGAATTATCAGCCTTACATTGTGATTCTCCTTATTTGATTTTTCATTCGGATAAGGTAGTCCTGCGTACTAAACCTGGGTTCTTACCTAAGGTAGTTACTAACAGGAATATCAATCAAGAGATTGTTGTTCCTTCTTTATGCCCAAATCCTTCTTCAAAGAAGGAACGTCTACTGCACAACCTGGATGTAGTCCGTGCTCTAAAATTTTACTTACAGGCAACTAAGGAATTTCGACAAACGTCTTCTCTGTTTGTCATTTACTCTGGGCAGAGGAGAGGTCAAAAAGCTTCCGCTACCTCTCTTTCTTTTTGGCTTCGTAGCATAATTCGTTTAGCTTATGAGACTGCTGGACAGCAGCCTCCTGAAAGAATTACAGCTCATTCTACTAGAGCTGTGGCTTCCACTTGGGCCTTCAAGAATGAGGCCTCTGTTGAACAGATTTGCAAGGCTGCAACTTGGTCTTCGCTTCATACTTTTTCCAAATTTTACAAATTTGACACTTTTGCTTCATCGGAGGCTATTTTTGGGAGAAAGGTTCTTCAGGCAGTGGTTCCTTCTGTATAAAGAGCCTGCCTATCCCTCCCGTCATCCGTGTACTTTTGCTTTGGTATTGGTATCCCAGAAGTAATGATGACCCGTGGACTGATCACACTTAACAGAAGAAAACATAATTTATGCTTACCTGATAAATTCCTTTCTTCTGTAGTGTGATCAGTCCACGGCCCGCCCTGTTTTTAAGGCAGGTAAATATTTTTTAATTTATACTCCAGTCACCACTTCACCCTTGGCTTTTCCTTTCTCGTTGGTCCTTGGTCGAATGACTGGGAGTGACGTAGAGGGGAGGAGCTATATGCAGCTCTGCTGGGTGAATCCTCTTGCACTTCCTGTTGGGGAGGAGTAATATCCCAGAAGTAATGATGACCCGTGGACTGATCACACTACAGAAGAAAGGAATTTATCAGGTAAGCATAAATTATGTTTTCTACGCTGTGTACAAGACCTCTTACTAATGGGAGTGATCCACCCAGTTCCGCGGTCGGAACACGGACAAGGGTTTTATTCAAATCTGTTTGTGGTTCCCAAAAAAGAGGGAACCTTCAGACCAATCTTGGACTTAAAGATCCTAAACAAATTCCTAAGAGTTCCATCGTTCAAAATGGAAACTATTCGAACTATCCTACCCATGATCCAAGAGGGTCAGTACATGACCACAGTGGATTTAAAGGATGCCTACCTTCACATACCGATTCACAAGGATCATTACTGGTATCTAAGGTTTGCCTTCCTAAACAGGCATTACCAGTTTGTAGCTCTTCCCTTCGGGTTAGCTACGGCTCCAAGAATCTTTACAAAGGTTCTGGGCTCTCTTCTGGCGGTACTAAGACCGCGAGGCATAGCGGTAGCTCCGTACCTAGACGACATTCTGATACAAGCGTCAAGTTTCCAAACTGCCAAGTCTCATACAGAGTTAGTTCTGGCATTTCTAAGGTCGCATGGGTGGAAGGTGAACGTAGAAAAGAGTTCTCTATTGCCACTCACAAGAGTTCCCTTCTTAGGGACTCTTATAGATTCTGTAGAAATGAAAATTTACCTGACGGAGGACAGGTTATCAAAACTTCTAAATGCTTGCCGTGTCCTTCATTCCATTCAACACCCGTCAGTGGCTCAGTGCATGGAGGTAATCGGCTTAATGGTAGCGGCAATGGACATAGTACCTTTTGCGCGCCTGCATCTCAGACCGCTGCAATTGTGCATGCTAAGTCAGTGGAATGGGGATTATTCAGATTTGTCCCCTCTGCTAAATCTGGATCAAGAGACCAGAGATTCTCTTCTATGGTGGCTTTCTCGGCCACATCTGTCCAAGGGGATGCCCTTCCGCAGGCCAGATTGGACGATTGTAACAACAGACGCCAGCCTTCTAGGTTGGGGCGCAGTCTGGAATTCCCTGAAGGCTCAGGGATCATGGACTCAGGAGGAGAGACTCCTTCCAATAAACATTCTGGAATTAAGAGCAGTTCTCAATGCTCTTCTGGCTTGGCCTCAGATAGCAACTCTGAGGTTCATCAGGTTTCAGTCGGACAACATCACTACTGTGGCTTACATCAACCATCAAGGAGGAACAAGGAGTTCCCTAGCGATGATGGAAGTCTCAAAGATAATTCGCTGGGCAGAGTCTCACTCTTGCCACCTGTCAGTGATCCACATCCCAGGCGTGGAGAACTGGGAGGCGGATTTTCTAAGTCGCCAGACTTTTCATCCGGGGGAGTGGGAACTTCATCCGGAGGTGTTTGCCCAACTGCTTCATCATTGGGGCAAACCAGATCTGGATCTCATGGCGTCTCGCCAGAACGCCAAGCTTCCTTGTTACGGATCCAGGTCCAGGGACCCGGGAGCGGTACTGATAGATGCTCTGACAGCACCTTGGGTCTTCAACATGGCTTATGTGTTTCCACCCTTCCCGATGCTTCCTCGATTGATTGCCAGGATCAAACAGGAGAGAGCATCGGTGATTCTAATAGCGCCTGCGTGGCCACGCAGGACCTGGTATGCAGATCTAGTGGACATGTCGTCCTGTCCACCATGGTCTCTGCCTCTGAGACAGGACCTTCTGATTCAGGGTCCTTTCAAACATCCAAATCTAATTTCTCTGAGGCTGCATGGAGATTGAACGCTTGATTCTATCAAAGCGGAGATTCTCGGAGTCAGTGATTGATACCTTAATACAGGCTAGGAAACCTGTTACCAGGAAAATTTACCATAAAATATGGCGTAAATACTTATATTGGTGCGAATCCAAGAGTTACTCATGGAGTAAGGTTAGGATTCCTAGGATATTGTCTTTTCTACAAGAAAGTTTAGAAAAGGGTTTATCTGCTAGTTCGTTAAAGGGACAGATCTCAGCTCTGTCTATCCTTTTACACAAACGTCTGGCAGACGTTCCAGACGTTCAGGCTTTTTGTCAGGCTTTGGCTAGGATTAAGCCTGTGTTTAAGACTGTTGCTCCGCCGTGGAGCTTAAACTTAGTTCTTAACGTTCTGCAAGGTGTTCCGTTTGAACCCCTTCATTCCATTGATATCAAGCTGTTATCTTGGAAAGTTCTGTTTTTAATGGCTATTTCCTCGGCTCGAAGAGTCTCTGAGTTATCGGCCTTATATTGTGATTCTCCTTATCTGATTTTTCATTCAGATAAGGTAGTACTGCGTACTAAACCTGGGTTCTTACCTAAGGTAGTCACTAACAAGAATATCAATCAAGAGATTGTTGTTCCATCATTGTGCCCTAACCCTTCTTCAAAGAAGGAACGACTTCTGCACAATCTGGACGTCGTCCGTGCCCTGAAATTTTATTTGCAGGCAACTAAAGATTTTCGTCAAACTTCTTCCCTGTTTGTCGTTTATTCTGGACAGAGGAGAGGTCAAAAAGCTTCGGCTACCTCTCTCTCTTTTTGGCTTCGTAGCATAATACGTTTAGCCTATGAGACTGCTGGACAGCAGCCTCCTGAAAGGATTACAGCTCATTCTACTAGAGCTGTGGCTTCCACTTGGGCCTTTAAGAATGAGGCCTCTGTTGAACAGATTTGCAAGGCTGCAACTTGGTCTTCACTTCACACTTTTTCAAAATTTTACAAATTTGACACTTTTGCTTCTTCGGAGGCTGTTTTTGGGAGAAAGGTTCTACAGGCAGTGGTTCCTTCCGTGTAAAGATCCTGCCTGTCCCTCCCGTCATCCGTGTACTTTTAGCTTTGGTATTGGTATCCCATAAGTAATGGATGACCCGTGGACTGACTACTCTTAACAGGAGAAAATATAATTTATGCTTACCTGATAAATTCATTTCTCCTGTAGTGTAGTCAGTTCACGGCCCACCCTGTTTTTTAAGGCAGGTCTAAATTTTAAATTAAACTCCAGTCACCACTGCACCCTATAGTTTTCTCCTTTCTCGTTTGGTTTCGGTCGAATGACTGGGTATGACGTAGAGGGGAGGAGCTATATAGCAGCTCTGCTTGGGTGATCCTCTTGCACTTCCTGTTAGGGAGGAGATATAATCCCATAAGTAATGGATGACCCGTGGACTGACTACACTACAGGAGAAATGAATTTATCAGGTAAGCATAAATTATATTTTTTCCCTCATGGGGATCGGTAAGCCATTTTCTTAGACTTAGAAAGAATAAAGGGCTTATTATGGGCTATTAACTGGTGGACACTCTTAAGGGCTAAATTGATTGTTTATTTAAGTTTTTATTTAAAGTTTGAAGTGGATTTCACACTTTTATTATTTGGGGAACGTTTTTTATCACCAGGCACTAGTTAAGACACCTTCCCAGTCAGGAAGGGCATTTCACTGTATTAGGCAGAGCCTCATTTTCGCGCCATTATTGCACAGTTTCTTTTAAGTACAGTTCATGCAGATGCATGTGAGAGGGTCTGGTGTCCACTGAAAAAGTTCCTAGAAGGCTTGAATTGGTATCGTATACCCCCCTGGGATAGTTGAAGTCACAACAAAGGCTGTGGCTGGGACTGTAGTGGGGTTAAAATTGCAAACGGCTCCGGTTTCCACATTTTAAGGGTTAACAGCTTGAAAATTGGGGTGCAATACTTTGAATGCATTAAGACACTGTGGTGAAAATTTGGTAAAGATTGGACAATTCCTTCATAGTTTTTCACATATTCAGTAATAAAGTGTGCCCTGTTTAACATTTAAAGAGACAGTAACGGCTTTGTTTTAAAACGGTTTTTGTATTTATTTTTTTTTATTAAATATTTTTTTATTATTTGCATAGGTTATCACAATTCTTTCAAACGTTACAAATATGAAGCAAACACAGAAATCACAAGAATGGTATCTCACATTACATTGAAATTACATAGATATTGCATAATATAACCAGGTTTTCACCTCCATTCCTAACAGATCTAAAGGTCAAACTATACCTGAGTGGGAGGTGAAATGAGGAGTGAGTAGGAGCGTTTACAGGTTAAGAGAATCGTTGTCAGTTGGTAGGTTAAGGTTTTGGCGTTTTTTTCCGCCTTTTTGAACTGCTTTTTAAAAGCGGAATTACGCTAGTAGCCGGTTATGTGGGTATTGCCTGTATAAGCAGTAGAGCGGATGCAAGGGCCAACAAGGGCCACCGCTCCAAAGAAGTGAAATCAGGATTCAATCATCCTTGCGCTATCGTGGGCTGAAGTACCCCCTATGAGGGGGGAGAGGATATTTAGATGAGGGGGGGGGGGGGGGGGATCATTGAATGGAGAGGGGGGGGTGGAGGGGGGGGGGTGGGGGGGGGGGTTGGAAGGGTGGACAGACCGTCCTGGACCCGTATCAGGGGCCAGTGGCACTAATGGGCAGGGAATCCTAAGATTTAGCTCTGAGACTCTGAAGGTAGGCTTCCCAGGGTTCCCAGACAAGACAGAAAGTTTCCGACTTGCGCCGGACTCTGTAGACAAAGTCTTCCATGGACTTGACATAATTCAAGTATTCCAATACACTCTGCCATTTTGGAGGGTGCACTTTTTTCCAATTCCTGGCAATTGCCATTTTAACTGAGGTGAGTATGTAAATAAGAAGGGTTCTCTGGTGCGGAGGCACTTTCTCCAAATCCAAGTGTAGAAGAGCCATTCCGGGGTCCTTTATCTCTGGAAGACCCATCAAACAACAGATCCTACTGGTCTTATCCCAGAGTGTCTTTAGGTTGGGACAAGTCCACCAGGTGTGTAGAGGGGTGCCAATGCCACCACAGTTTCTCCAACAGGAGGGGGGGTGATTAGGATAGAGGGTCTGCAGTCTGGTTGGGACCAGATGCCACCTAGTGAGCATTTTAAAGTAGAGCTCGTACATCGTGGTGCAATGTAAGGCAGCCTTGGTCTTGGAGATGGCCAATGTCCATTTCTTAGGGGAGTATACCGTTTGTAGCTCTGCCTCCCAGGAGAGCATATGTCTCGTCTTAGGAATCGCGGGGGGAACCAGTAGGCATTGATAGTGTGCCGTGAGGGGTTTATAGGTCTGAAGGCCCGTTTTCCATCGAGCTTCCCAAGCCGTAAGAGGCCGTGGGGCATCTCTCAGGAACCCCCAGGCTTTTAATAGAGATCTTAATCTTAGAAGTTCAAATGCCAATTGCCGCGGGACCTCAAAGTTTGCCACCATCTCGTCTTGCGTTAGAAGCCGATCTTCTACATAAAAGTCACCTACTGTCGAAATTCCGACCTGCCGCCACCATTTCAGTCTCATATTGGGGAGGGTCTGAAGTATGGGGAGTACAGGTTGGATAGGAGAAGGGTGGGGGGCGATCTGAGTGTGGTGTCGTAATTTATACCATAGCATTTGGCATCCTCTAACAATTGAGTTAGAGATGGTGTGTACGGTAGCAAGATGCGGGGGGAACCACAGCAAATCAGATAGATCTATATAGGCAGGCAATGATGCCTGTTCCAGGTCCCTCCATCTCGTGGGAGGAAGGTCTCGTCCCCAAGCTGAGACATGAGAGATCATTGCCGCCTCATAGTACATCTTCACGCTTGGCAATCCCAGCCCACCCTGATCCAGGGGGGACTGTAAGATTGAGGCCGCGACTCTGGGTTTCTTGTTGTTCCAGACATATCTGTTAAAAAGGGTCTGAAAGTTTTTCAGAAGTTTATCTGGGACTGGAAGGGGAATACATCGCATAATGTACGTTAGCTTGGGTAGCAGCATCATTTTCAGGGCTGCAATTCTACCCATCCAGGAGAGTTCGTCATATTTCTTTGCTCTCAGGTGTTTGTCAACTGTCTTCAACAAGGTGTGGTAGTTCTCATGGAGGACCGCCTCCTTGTCATAAGACAAGAAGACCCCAAGGTGCCGGATACCTCTGGTAGACCATTTGAAGGAGTATTGCTGTCGCAAAGTTCTCTGTTCTTGATGGTCCAGATGAATCGGGAACGCCTCCGTCTTGGCTACATTTATTTTGTAGTTAGAGAGTATACCGAATCTTTCAATAAGAGCCATCAGCGGTGGGAGCGATAAGGTCGGCTCGGCAATGAAAAGTGTAAGATCATCAGCGAATAATGCCACCTTTTGTACTGAATCATGCAGTAATAGACCCTGAATTTGGGTGTCCTGCCTAATGGCTTCCGCTAATGGCTCCATGACCATCGCAAAAAGGAGCGGCGACAGGGGACATCCCTGCCTCGTTCCATTTCGTAAGTGTATCTTAGGGGAGCAAAAACCTAACCCCTTGACCACCGCTGTGGGAAGGGTATATAGGGCCTCAACTGCCCTACAGAATGAGAGCGGGATCCCAAATGTTCTCAGAGTCTCAAACATATATTCCCATCTCACCCTGTCGAAGGCCTTTTCGGCATCTAACGACAGGGTGAGAAGGGGCAAGCCCATATCGTGTGATTCAGCGAAGATGTTCAGCAGTCTACGGGTATTGTCAGAGCCCTGTCTGCCTTGAACAAATCCAACTTGGTCTAGATGGATTATAGAAGGGAGGTGTTTCCCTAGTCTTGTCGCAAGAACTTTCGAATATATCTTGATGTCCACATTAATAAGGGAAATAGGTCTATAGTTCCCGCATTCCTTGGGGTCCTTCCCTTCTTTAGGGATGGTCATAATAGTGGCCTCCAAGAATTCCCTTAACATCTTGCCTCCTTTAGCAACATCGTTGAACAGTCGGAGTAAAAGAGGAGAAAGAAGAGACACAAAGGTTCTGTAGAAGAGGGTGGAGAAGCCATCCGGACCAGGGGCCTTATGAGGTTTAAGGGACAGGACGGCCGCCTTCACTTCCTCTAAGGTGAATGGTCTATCAAGGTCTGCAACAGACTCCTCACTCAGCTGTGGTAGACGCAACTTAGTTAAGAATTGCCCCAACTCCCCACCTCTCACCGGTGGGTCATTAGAACCGCTGTCTAGGTCATAAAGGGCAGCATAATAGTCTGAGAAGGCTTGACCGATCTCCCTAGGAGAGCAGACCATGCCGCGGACAGAATTGATGGCCGGGATCCTACTGGCAACCGCCCTGTTACGAAGTTTGCGAGCCAAAAGCCTATCGGCTTTGTTCCCTTTGCTATAGTATATTTGTTTTAATTTGAATTGGTTGGCTTGCACTTTTAAGAGCTCTCGTTTGTTGATCTCAGACCTTATTGCACCCACCTGGGTGGCAAGAGCGGGGTCCGGGGCTTTTTTGTTGGCCATCTCTAGGAGTCTTAGTTCGGCATACAGTTTTGATAAGGGAATCTTATGAGCCGCCTTCCATTGGGCCTTTTTCTTTATGAAATGACCTCTCAGATACGCTTTAAGGGCGGCCCAGACTATTTCAAGACTCGTATCCCCAGTGTCATTGTGTGCTAAGAAATCTAGGATGATTTCATTTAGGGGTGGAATCTCTGTTTCCGCGAGACACTGGTCTGGAAGTTTCCAGGACGGCCTACAGGCAGGGGACTGTAAGGCTAAGAGTTGGGCACTAACCATATCGTGGTCTGACCACGGACAGGGCCTGATCTTTGACACAGTAAATTTGTCAAGTGTCCATGAGTCGCAGAGCAGATAATCCAACCGAGAGTATGAATTATGGGGCACCGAATGGTGTGTGTAGTCTAGTTCGGTCGGAGCTAAGCATCTCCAGACATCAAACAGTCCAAACTGATACATAAGCCTCCGAAAGGCCATTGACAGTGAAATTAGGTTACGGTCTGTTGGGTGGTTTGTGTTTTTTTTTCTTGTCTAGCACTGGGTTCCAGACCAGATTCAGATCGCCCCCCACCAAGAGATGTCCTCTCTTGATTGGATCTAGCTTGTTCAAGAATTTTCGGAGAAAGGGGATCTGTCCCGTATTCGGGGCATAAATGGATGCCAACGTATAGAGGGCTCCATTCAGGACACAAACCAGAATAAGGAACCTACCCTCAGGGTCTCGTTCAATATGGTCAATCTTACAACTGACATCACGGTGGATCATTATGGCAACTCCTCTTTTCTTTTCCGTATAGGAGGCAGTTTCACAGATCGGATATAAAGGGGAACTCCTGGGCTGCTTAGAGCCCCTTTCCCAGTGGGTCTCCTGCAAAAACATTAAGTGTATTTTGTGGGCGAATAGGTAGTTATACAGAAGACTCCTTTTAGTAGGTGAATTAAGTCCCTGGGCATTCAGGGTGGCAGCCAAAACGGGAGCCATGTTATGAGTGGGCGCCTCCTGAGTAACAAAAGAGGACCCCAGTTGCGAGTATGGGGAAAGGTTTTAAGGCTGGTGGCGCAGGTAAGTGGGGACAAGGGGATATGGGTGGGAAAAAGGAGGGAGGCGGGTGTTGGAGCACTTCAAGCCACGAACAGGATGTCTTGAGGTTCAAACGCTACTAGCGTATGTTGATGTGTATATAAACACTATCACAATGAGTGATCTCGCAACTAACAGTTGGAGAGCACAACTATAGGTGTGTGGGGGGGGGAGAGGCCAGCAAAGATAGCCAAGCCCCAGTCAGTCAGTTTAAAACGTGCAAAAATAGGGAAAGAGAGAGAGAGGGCAAGAGAGAGAGAGGAAGAACTCTTCCCCCCCCCTCACGCCCCCAGTCACTATTGTAATTTTCTCGCTGTAAGCGAGGGTCTTATATTATATTACTGTAATGGGTGCAGATTGTTATCTCTGGTATAAGGCTAAGAGAAAAATTGGGGTACGGGAAGTCTAATCTCAGTTCTGCAAGAATGAAGATTGGGGGAGAGAATGGAAGACTCGTGTGTTAGTCTGTATTTATGGTTCTCTGTCTATAATGTCTCCTCAAGGAAGGTTATGTGCATATAAGGTGCTCTTGTGGGGGAGGGTGTTCCAGGCCCCAAATTTCTGCTATTATGAACAGGGGTATTAGGATGAACAGCCCAAAGCAATAAAAGGAAAAACAACAATAAACAACATCAACATCCTTATAAACAGACAATATATGATGGCCATCGTCAGTTCGCAGGGGCTAAGCTTGGGAGGGGTGTCGATCTTGTACCTTAGAGCTAGTTTCTCCTGTAAATCTGACGATCACCCGGTTGAGAACTAATCTAATTCCTGGTTGATCAGGTACAAGTGGGGGGGGACTGTTAGTATAAATGGTATGAAATCAACACAGTCGATGGGGCATATATTGAAGGTGCTTATGAATAGCTATAAATGGTGTACTTAACATTAGGGATATTGGTCACAAGTGGGGATTAAAAGGTGTGCAACTCCTGACGATAGCCATCTAACCTTTGTGAGGTATATACATAAATATCAGTTAGGACAGCAACAACATGGGGTTCTAGTGGTCGCCAGGTTGAAGACTCTGGGCAGACATTGGTTTTTGTACATCTTAAATAACTGGAGGCACATACAGAACTATCAGTAAAAACAACAACAGAGTAAACAGTAACAACATGGATACAAATAACATCACACAATGATGACCATCAGCCCAAAAGAACCAACTTAGGGATTATATAGGTCTGGGAACTCAGGCTGCTATTTAACGGGAGAAGGATGCCGAATAGGTGTTCAAGTGACCCAGCACCTGCCTTTCCCAGTAAGGAGAAAGACGGCTACTTCAGTGGTTGTAGTTTAGAGGGGCAAGGGTATTCAAACATGTGTAGTCTTTTTTAACTCTAGGTGGTACGCTACCCAAGGCAGGGGTGTAAAGTTATTCACTGTACACGTTACTTCTAGGTTGTTTCTCTTAACTGAGGATTAAGGCAAGCACGACTCTGGATATTGCACACCTAGGCATTGGGGTAAAAAGGGGGTGGAAATTCACTCCCTTGCGTAGCACTCATTAATCTAGAGGGAGTGGGCAGTCTAGAGTGGGTGTGTAGAGCTGTTGTTAATATACTCTACTACCGTGGGATATCCCTTTAGTGTAGTCAGGGCATGTGCCTCACTAAGCAATGGTCATCTGAGCAAAGTGCTAGAACATAGTAAGCCACAGGCTACAACATCACTTGACTGACCTTAATGAGTTAGATAAGTACAATTTACAAATAATTACAGGCACAAGGAGGTAGAGTAAGAAATGGAGGGAAAAAGAAGGAAGAGAAGAAGAGCAGTGTGAAAAAGAGAAAGAAAAGAGAAACAGGAAGGGAGTGGAGGGGAGACGAGGAGGAGAGATAGCCAGATAACATTAATGTAAAAAGAGAAAACATCCATTATGTCTTAGCAGTCTCACCAATCTTCGTGTACCCTCGGTACACACGAGTCAGTCTCTGTAGTAGTAAAGAGTCTCTCAATTATAAGCCCCCAATTGGGGAGATAACTATATGCACATCAGAGCAATGACCAGGATGGAGTATCTCACAAGGGAGCGTCTCTAGTCTTAGATATTGAGGTATTCCTCTGGTCACTGCTGGGTCTCTGTGGGAGGCAATTTCCAAATAATAACAGGCACAAGGGGGTAGAGTAAGAGAGGGAGGGAAAAAGGAAGAAGAGCAGAAGAGTAGTTTAAAAAAGAGAAAAGAGAGAAACAGGAAGGGAGTGGAGGGGAAACAAGGGGGAGAGATAGCCAGAGAACATTAATGTAAGAAAAAAAAACACAAAACATCCATTATGTCTTAGCAGTCTCACCAATCTTCGTGTACCCTCGGTACACACGAGTCAGTCTCTGTAGTAGTAAAGAGTCTCTCAAATAGAAGTCCCCAATTGGGGAGATAACCATCTGCACATCAGAGCAATGACCAGGGTGGAGTGTCTCATGTGGGAGTGTCTCTAGTCTTAGATATTGAGGCATTCCTCTGGTCACTGCTGGGTCTCTGTGGAAGGGAGCCCCACTCAGGGGCGGATGCTCTCAGGCCTC